>NC_090350.1:4355429-4664179 GCF_035084215.1 Heptranchias perlo | reverse complement strand
AGGCCTTGGACTGGGTGTGTAAGCAGGGCCCTGATTTCCCACCTCTTTCCCCGGGTACAGAGATCACCCCCAATCTTGCCGGTGAAAGCTGAGAAATCATTGCCGGTAATTCGAGATTCTCAGTCTGCCTGAGATGGAAATGGAAGCAGTAACAGAGAGTGGAAAGATCTGCTCTGTGCGGGATGGGATTATAGCAAGGCTGGGCTGAGCAGGGAGAGTGATTGGTAGGTTACATCCCCAGGGGGCACTGGGGGTTGGAACGGCTGGTGATAGTGGGCCAATGAACTGAAGTTAGTGAGAGTCTCCCCACTCCCAACACAACACTGAGTTCTCAGCACTCGCTGCACCCCGGATAGTCACAGTGAACCCATCAACCACAGGCTTTTATCAAACACCAACTGTTGGCGATCTTATTCTGTACAGTTAGCTCACATAGGGGCCTTGACACGAGGGTTGCCAACTCTGGTTGGACATATTCCTGGAGGTTTCATCACATGACCTCCCACCCCACACACTCCCACCATTGGTCACCCAACACCTCCATTCTCACCCCCCCGACCCCCACACTCCCACCATTGGTCACCCAATACCTCCATTCTCACCCCCCCGACCCCCACACTCCCACCATTGGTCACCCAACACGTCCATTCTCACCCCCTCACCCCCACACTCCCACCATTGGTCACCCAACACGTCCATTCTCACCCCCCCGACCCCCACACTCCCACCATTGGTCACCCAATACCTCCATTCTCACCCCCCCGACCCACACACTCCCACCATTGGTCGCCCAACACCTCCATTCTCACCCCCCCGACCCCCACACTCCCACCATTGGTCACCCAATACCTCCATTCTCACCCCCCCGACCCACACACTCCCACCATTGGTCGCCCAACACCTCCATTCTCACCCCCTCACCCCCACTCTCCCACCATTGGTCGCCCAACACGTCCATTCTCACTCCCCCACCCCACACTCCCACCATTGGTCACCCAACACGTCCATTCTCACTCCCCCACCCCACACTCCCACCATTGGTCACCCAACACGTCCATTCTCACTCCCCCACCCCACACTCCCACCATTGGTCACCCAACACGTCCATTCTCACCCCCCGACCCCCACACTCCCACCATTGGTCACCCAACACCTCCATTCTCACTCCCCCACCCCACACTCCCACCATTGGTCACCCAACACGTCCATTCTCATGGTAGCCCGTCTTCACATAGCCAATTGGGAAACAAATAGACTCTTCATTACCCGATTGGATAATTCTTGACTCTCAGTCATCGTCAATATTTTTATAACTAGTAAATGAAAGTGTTCAAAGAAAATGAAAATAAAATATTCCTTTTTAATATCCTGATAATTTTTCTCCCGAGTCGCTCCCAGCCCTGTCCTGGAGATTAATCTTCAATTGCTGGAGACTCCAGGCCAATCCTGTAGGGTTGGAGACTCTACCTGGCCCTCTCCGTCATGACACACACCAGAGCTGGGAATTTGCTGTCTAATTTACACCAGGTACACTGAGCACGTGTGAGGGGCGATGGCAGAGAGGGTACAGGTCTCACTCACTGTGTCTCTCCTGACACAAAGGAAATTGCTGGAAAGCCAAAATGGAGTAGCTCTATGGAACTAAATTATGCTGTATGGCAATTGGAGGGTGAGACAGGATAGCTAGATTGCTCTTGCATAAAGCCGGCACGGACTCGATGGGTCGAATGGCCTCCTTCCTTGGTGTAACCTTTCTATGATTCTATGATTCTATAACTGGGCTTGGGGACAGGCTGCCTCACTAACACACTGCTGGTGCCACCTGTCACTCTCACCACGTGGGCAGGTGTTAAGAGACAGGTTTCAGTGAGGAAGCTGGAGTCTCCATTCAAACTTTCTTTCCACATCCTGGGTTTTTGTGCACTATGGGGACTGAATTCAATGCTCGGCTAGAACAGGACCAGGCAGAGCAGGAACGGGCTGTCAGTGGCACATGATGTACCATGAGTCCCAGCGCACTACAAGGATAGACAGAGAGAGATCTATAGATAGATGGACAGGGAGAGATCTATAGACAGATGGACAGGGAGAGAGCTATAGATAGATGGACAGGGAGAGGTCTTTAGATAGATGGACAGGGAGAGGTCTATGGATAGATGGTCAGGGAGAGGTCTATAGATAGATGGACAGGGAGAGATCTATAGATAGATGGTCAGGGAGAGGTCTTTAGATAGATGGACAGGGAGAGATCTATAGATAGATGGTCAGGGAGAGATCTATAGATAGATGGACAGGGAGAGATCTATAGATAGATGGACAGGGAGAGGTCTATGGATAGATGGTCAGGGAGAGGTCTATAGATAGATGGACAGGGAGAGATCTATAGATAGATGGTCAGGGAGAGGTCTTTAGATAGATGGACAGGGAGAGATCTATAGATAGATGGACAGGGAGAGATCTATGGATAGATGGTCAGGGAGAGATCTATAGATAGATGGACAGGGAGAGATCTATGGATAGATGGTCAGGGAGAGATCTATAGATAGATGGTCAGGGAGAGGTCTATGGATAGATGGTCAGGGAGAGGTCTATGGATAGATGGTCAGGGAGAGATCTATAGATAGATGGTCAGGGAGAGGTCTATGGATAGATGGTCAGGGAGAGGTCTATGGATAGATGGACAGGGAGAGGTCTTTGGATAGATGGACAGGGAGAGATCTATAGATAGATGGACAGGGAGAGATCTATGGATAGATGGTCAGGGAGAGATCTATAGATAGATGGTCAGGGAGAGGTCTATGGATAGATGGTCAGGGAGAGGTCTATGGATAGATGGTCAGGGAGAGGTCTATGGATAGATGGACGAGGATGAAGATCACTTTGTGATGGGCCTGGATTCTGTGCCCAATTTACGGTCAATGGCTGATCTTCAGGTCGATCGGGGCAACCCGAGGCTCCAAACTCCCTCCAATCCGAACAACTGTCGTTGGCTACACATAACATAACTTGACCCTGAAAAGAGGCCCCAGTGTGGAGCTGAAAGCCCAGGAGGGCAGAGTGAGCGGGTGAAAATGACAATGAGGAACTGATGTTGGTACCAGCAAGGAGAAACGGTGTGCCAGGCACGAACTGAAGGGGGAGTGGCCCCGCACCCCGTCCACACTCCCCCCGTCCACTACCCCCCGTCCACACTCCCCCCGTCCACTACGCCCCGTCCACACTCCCCCCGTCAACTCTCCCCGTCAACTCTCCCCGTCCACACTCCCCCCGTCAACTCTCCCCGTCAACTCTCCCCGTCAACTCTCCCCGTCCACTCTCCCCCCGTCAACTCTCCCCGTCAACTCTCCCCGTCCACACTCCCCCCGTCCACACTCCCCCCGTCAACTCTCCCCGTCAACTCTCCCCGTCCACACTCCCCCCGTCAACTCTCCCCGTCAACTCTCCCCGTCAACTCTCCCCGTCCACTCTCCCCCCGTCAACTCTCCCCGTCAACTCTCCCCGTCCACACTCCCCCCGTCCACACTCCCCCCGTCCACTCTCCCCCCGTCAACTCTCCCCGTCAACTCTCCCCGTCCACACTCCCTCCGTCCACACTCCCCCCGTCCACACACTCCCCCCGTCCACACTCCCTCCGTCCACACACCCCCCGTCCACACTCCCCCCGTCCACACTCCCCCCGTCAACTCTCCCCATCCACACTCCCCCCGTCCACACACTCCCCCCGTCCACACTCCCTCCGTCCTCACTCCCCCCGTCCACTCCCCCCGTCCACACACTCCCCCCGTCCACACTCTCCCCGTCCACACTCCCCCCGTCCTCACTCCCCCCGTCCACACTCCCCCCGTCCTCACTCCCCCCGTCCACTCCCCCCGTCCACACACTCCCCCCGTCCACACTCTCCCCGTCCACACTCCCCCCGTCCACACTCCCCCCGTCCACACTCCCCCCGTCCGCACTCCCCCCGTCCGCACTCCCCATTTTTGAAAGGGGCAAACCACAGCTGCCAATGGTCCAAATCACCTTGTCCGACACTGTCACACTCACCTCTCAGATCCCATCTACTCTCATCATACTGAGATACTGATGGGGTTCGATGAAGAGAGGTGGGAGGAGTATCATATCAGGTACAGCACAGGAGGAGGCCATTCGGCCCATCGTGCCTGTGCCAGCTCTTTGAAAGAGCAATCCAATTAGTCCCACTCCCCCGCTCTTTCCCCATTGCCCTGTAAATTTACCCCCTTCAAGTATTTATCCAATTCCGTTTTGAAAGTTACTATTGAATCTGCTTCCACCGCCCTTTCAGGCAGCGCATTCCAGATCATAACAACTCGCTGCGTAAAAAAATATTTCCTCATTTCGCCTCTCGCTCTTTTGCCGATCACCTTAAATCTGTGTCCTCTGGTTACCGACCCTTCTGCCACTGGAAACAGTTTCTTCTTATTTACTCTGTTAAAACCCTTCATGATTTTGAACACCTCTATTAAATCTCCCCTTAACCTTCTCTGTTCTAAGGAGAACAATCCCAGATTCTCTGGTACCATTCTCGTAAACCGACAGAGCTCCTTAACTGAGCATCTGTACATGGTTACAGCCCTCATAATCCTACAGCCCACTCTGTGTGTGTGAGTGAGTGAGTGTGAGTGTGAATGAGTGAGTGAGTGAGTGTGAGTGAGTGAGTGAGTGAGTGTGAGTGAGTGAGTGGGTCGGGGGAGGGGTAGAGCACCCAGTGAGACAGGCATGAACATTGGGAAATTCTCTAAGTAATCAGGATTTCATTAATATATTTAAATTAAACCCATAATCCAGGCTGACACCTCACTGTAGTCCTGAGGGAGTGCTGCACTGTCAGAGGCACTAGCTTTCGAATGAGATGTTAAATGTGGCTGTAACAGTCTACTTAATACAAAGTACACAGTCACATCTGACCCACCATCCACTAATATCGAGCTCCCAGCTCAATCAATCTTTACATCTCTCATTAACAAAGTCCACAAATCAGTTTAAAATAAACTCTTGAAATTGGCTTCAAAAGGTCTCACATCAGGATGATCGTCGCCCAGTGTGGTCCCAGTGTGCTCCCCCATCTCCGCTCTCCCCCATCTCCGCTCTCCCCCATCTCCCCTTCCCCCACCTCCACTCTCCCCTCCCTCCTCCCTCTGAGCACCCCTCCTCCTCACCCCCTACCCCACTCTCCCCTCCTCCTCACCCCCTACCCCACTCTCCCCTCCTACTCCTCCTCCTCCCCCACTCTTCCCTCCCCTCCTCGCTCCCTTCCCCAATCTCCCCTCCCCTCCTCGCCCCCTACCCCACTCGCCCCTCCTCGCTCCCTACCCCACTCTCACCTCCTACTCCTCCCCTCCCCTCCTCCTCCCCTCCCCTCCTCCTCCCCCTCCCCTCCTCCTCCTCCCCCACTCTCCCCTCCCCCACTTTCCCCTCCTTGCCCCTTCCCACTCTCCCCTCCCCTCCTCCCCCACTCTCCCCTCCCCTCCTCCCCCACTCTCCCCTCCCCTCCTCCCCCACTCTCCCCTCCTCCCCCACTCTCCCCTCCCCTCCTCCTCCTCCCCCATTCTCCCCTCCTCATCCCTTCCCACTCTTCCCTCCCCTCATCGCCCCTTCCCCACTCTCCCCTCTTCGCCCCCTACCCCACTCTCCCCTCCCCTCCTCCCCCACTCTCCCCTCCCCTCCCCTCCTCCCCCACTCTCCCCTCCTCCCCCACTCTCCCCTCCCCTCCTCCTCCTCCCCCATTCTCCCCTCCTCATCCCTTCCCACTCTTCCCTCCCCTCATCGCCCCTTCCCCACTCTCCCCTCCTCGCCCCCTACCCCACTCTCCCCTCCCCTCCTCCTCTCCCCCACTCTCCCCTCCCCTCCGCTCCTCCTCCTCCCCCATTCTCCCTTCCTCGTCCCTTCCCACTCTTCCCTTCCCTCATCGCCCCCTACCCCACTCTCCCCTCCTTGCCCCCAACCCACTCTCCCCTCCCCTCCTCCTCCACTCTCCCCTCCCCTCCTCCCCCACTCTCCCCTCCCCTCCTCGCCCCCACTCCCCCCTCCCCCCTCCCTTATGATCTACAGGATCCACTGAAGGCTGTTGGGAAGTAGAGCAGTGAACACCAATAAAACACTCCCACTGTGGCAGCAGATCACTGAGTAGTTTCTGAAGCCCGGCCTTGCTGCCAACTCCAAGCATGATTCTTTATTGCATCTGTCAGCCAGTGTGATGAAATGCCAATTTAAGGAAACACACTTTGAGAGTCTATTAAAATCCTATCAGAAGGAAGCCGGGCCCATCTTGTGTAATGACTGCCAATAATTAGAATCAGCTTCAGCTCAAACCATTAGATTGTGTTGAGACATTTTAAGAGGAAGGTAATTATCTCCTGTGGGATTTCTGCTGTATCTTACATTGGAGATTACAATGAGATTGATGGCGGAGGCAAAATGTCTGTTATGAGGCTGATAAATATAAAAGGCAGAATTTGCAGCTCCAAACACGGGAACAAGCTGGATATGGCAACGTCTACACGATGCAGATCATACTGAGTCACGTGCACACTCTCACTCTCACTCACACACACTTATACACTCACACACACACACACTCACACACATACTCACACTCCCTGACACACACTCACATGCACACTCATACATAGTTACTCATATATATACACACAGATACACACTCAGACACTCACACTTGTACTCACATACACACACACTCACACACATACAGATGTACAAACAGACACACACTTACACATGCTCACACACACTCATACACACACACACATACTTACACACACACATATATATACACATACATACTCACAGACACACACATATACACACAATCATTCACACACAGACAACACACACATGCACACACACAGTCACACTTACGCACACTCTCACATACACCATATGCACTCTCTCACACACACACACCACACACACCACACACGCGCGCACACACACACACACACACGGACACACGCAGACACAAACTCACACATATCATAGTATCATAGGTTACAGCACAGAAGGAGGCCATTCAGCCCATTGTGCTTGTGCCGGCCCTTTGAAAGAGCTATCCAATTAGTCCCATTCCTCTGCACTTTCCCCTGTAATTTTTTTTCCCTTCAAGTATTTATCCAATTCCCTTTTGAAAGTTATTATTGAATCTGCTTCCACCGCCCTTTCAGGCAGTGAATTCCAGATCATAACAACTCGCTGCGTAAAAAAATATTTCCTCATGTCGCCTCTGGCTCTTTTGCCGATCACCTTAAATCTGTGTCCTCTGGTTACCTGCCACTGGAAAGAGTTTCTCCTTATTTACTCTGTTAAAACCCTTCATGATTTTGAATACCTCTATTAAATCCCCCCTTAACCTTCTCTGGTTAAGGAGAACAATCCCAGCTTCTCCAGTCTCTCCACATAACTGAAGTCCCTCATCCCTGGTACCATTCTGGTAAATCTCCTCTGCACCCTCTCTCAGGCTTTGACATCCTTCCAAAAGTGTGGTGCCCAGAACTGACACAATACTCCAGCTGAGGCCTAATCAGTGTTTATAAAGGTTTAGCATAACTTCCTTGCTTTTGTACTCTATGCCTCTATTAATAAAGCCCAGAATCCCATGTGCTTTTTTAACAGACTTCTCATCTTGTCCTGCGAACTTCAAAGGTTTGTGTACATACACCCCCAGGTCTCCCTGTTCCTGCACCCCCTTTAAAATTGTACCATTTAGTTTATATTGCCTCTCCTCATTCTTCATCCCAAAATGTATCACTTCACACTTCTCTGCATTAAATTTCATCTGCCATGTGTCTGCCCATTTCACCAGTCTGTCTCTGTCCTCCTGAAGTCTGTTACTATCCCCCACATTGTTTACTACATTTCCGAGTTTCGTGTAATCTGCAAACTTTGAAATTATACCCTCTATACCCAAGTCTGGGTCATTAATATATCTCAAAAAGAGCAGTGGTCCTAGTACTGACCCCTGGGGAACACCACTGTATACTTCCCTCCAGTCTGAAAAATAACCGTTCACCACTACTCTCTGCTTTCTGTCCATTTGCCAATTTTGTACCCACGCTGCCACTGTCCCTTTAATCCCATGGGCTTTAATTTTGCTAATAAGTCTATTATGTGGTACTTTATCAAATGCTTTATGAAAGTCCATATAAACAACATCAACTGCACTCCCCTCATCGACCCTCTCCGTTACTTCATCAAAGAACTCCATCAAGTTAGTCAAACACAATTTTCCTTTAACAAATCCATGCTGACTTCATTTATTGGCCCAGACTTTTCCAAGTGCCAATTAATTTTGTCCCGGATTATTGTCTCTAGAAGTTTCCCCACCACCGACGTTAGACTGACTGGCCTGTAATTACCGGGTTTATCCCTCTCCCCTTTTTTGAACAGGGATGTAATATTTACAATCCTCCAGTCCTCCGGCACCGCTCCCATATCTAAGGAGGATTGGAAGATTGTGGACAGAGTCTCTGCAATTTCCCCCCTCACTTCCCTCAGTAACCCAGGATGCATCCCATCCGGACCGGGTAACTTTTCTACTTTGAGTACTGCCAATCTTTTAAGTACCTCCTCTTTATCTATTTTTATCCTATCCAATATCACTCCTAGCTCCTCCTTTGCTGCTCCAATGGCAGCATCCTCTTCTCTAGTGAAGACCGATGTGAAGTATTCATTTAGTATCTCAGTCAGGCCCTCTGCCTCCACAAGAAGATCTCACTTTTTGTCACTAATCGGTCCCACCCTTCCTTTGACTATCCTTTTACTATTTATATGTTTATATAAGACTTCTGGGTTCCCTTTTATGTTACTCACTAATCTATTCTCAGACTCTCTCTTTGCCCCTCTTATTCCCTTTTTTAGATCTCCTCTGTACTTTCTGTATTCAGCCTCGTTCTCTACTGAATGATGAACCTTACACTTGTCATAAGTCTCCTTTTTCTGTTTCATTTTAATCTCTCTATCTTTAGTCATCCAGGGAGAATCATAGAATCATAGAATCATAGAAGTTACAACATGGAAACAGGCCCTTCGGCCCAACATGTCCATGTCGCCCCGTTTATACCACTAAGCTAGTCCCAATTGCCTGCACTTGGCCCATATCCCTCGATACCCATCTTACCCATGTAACTGTCCAAATGCTTTTTAAAAGACAAAATTGTACCCGCCTCTACTACTGCCTCTGGCAGCTCGTTCCAGACACTCACCACCCTTTGAGTGAAAAAATTGCCCCTCTGGACCCTTTTGTATCTCTCCCCTCTCACCTTAAATCTGTGCCCCCTCGTTATAGACTCCCCTACCTTTGGGAAAAGATTTTGACTATCGACCTTATCTATGCCCCTCATTATTTTATAGACTTCTATAAGATCTCCCCTTAACCTCCTACTCTCCAGGGAAAAAAGTCCCAGTCTGTCTAACCTCTCCCTGTAAGTCAAACCATCAAGTCCCGGTAGCATCCTCGTAAATCTTTTCTGCACTCTTTCTAGTTTAATAATATCCTTTCTATAATAGGGTGACCAGAACTGTACACAGTACTCCAAGTGTGGCCTCACCAATGCCCTGTACAACTTCAATAAGACATCCCAACTCCTGCATTCAATGTTCTGACCAATGAAACCAAGCATGCTGAATGCCTTCTTCACCACCCTATCCACCTGTGACTCCACTTTCAAGGAGCTATGAATCTGTACTCCCAGATCTCTTTGTTCTATAACTCTCCCCAACGCCTTACCATTAACGGAGTAGGTCCTGGCCCGATTCGATCTACCAAAATGCATCACCTCACATTTATCTAAATTAAACTCCATCTGCCATTCATCGGCCCACTGGCCCAATTTATCAAGATCCCGTTGCAATCCTAGATAACCTTCTTCACTGTCCACAATGCCACCAATCTTGGTGTCATCTGCAAACTTACTAACCATGCCTCCTAAATTCTCATCCAAATCATTAATATAAATAACAAATAACAGCGGACCCAGCACCGATCCCTGAGGCACACCGCTGGACACAGGCATCCAGTTTGAAAAACAACCCTCTACAACCACCCTCTGTCTTCTGTCGTCAAGCCAATTTTGTATCCAATTGGCTACCTCACCTTGGATCCCATGAGATTTAACCTTATGTAACAACCTACCTTGCGGTACCTTGTCAAATGCTTTGCTGAAGTCCATGTAGACCACGTCTACTGCACAGCCCTCATCTATCTTCTTGGTTACCCCTTCAAAAAACTCAATCAAATTCGTGAGACATGATTTTCCTCTCACAAAACCATGCTGACTGTTCCTAATTAGTCCCTGCCTCTCCAAATGCCTGTAGATCCTGTCCCTCAGAATACCCTCTAACAACTTACCCACTACAGATGTCAGGCTCACTGGTCTGTAGTTCCCAGGCTTTTCCCTGCCGCCCTTCTTAAACAAAGGCACAACATTTGCTACCCTCCAATCTTCAGGCACCTCACCTGTAGCGGTGGATGATTCAAATATCTCTGCTAGGGGACCCGCAATTTCCTCCCTAACCTCCCATAACGTCCTGGGATACATTTCATCAGGTCCCGGAGATTTATCTACCTTGATGCGCGTTAAGACTTCCAGCACCTCCCTCTCTGTAATATGTACACTCCTCAAGACATCACTATTTATTTCCCCAAGTTCCCTAACATCCATGCCTTTCTCAACCGTAAATACCGATGTGAAATATTCATTCAGGATCTCACCTTTGGATGCCCCTCCTTTCCCCCTTGTAGGGATGTGTCTACTCTGTACCCGAACCATCTCCTCCTTGAAGGCCTCCCATTGTTCAATTACTGTTTTCCCACCAATTTTTGATTCCAGTCACCCTGGACAAGATCCCTTTTTAACTCACTGAAATTTGCCCTCCTCCAGTTAAGTATTTTCACATTTGATTGCTCCTTGTCCTTTTCCATAACTATTCTCAACCTAATGATATTATGATCACTGTTCCCCAAATGCTCCCCCACTGAAACATGCTCCACCTGCCCCACACCATTCCCCACAACCAGATCCAGCACTGTTTCCTTCCTCATTGGGCTGGAATCACACAGATCAAGAAAGTTCTCTTGTACACAGTTCAGGAATTCCTCCTCCTTTTTGCCCTTTACACTGTTACTATCCCAGTCTATATTGGGATAATTGAAGTCCCCCATTATCACTGCTCTATAGTTCTTGCATCTTTCTGTAATTTGCCTGCAGATTTGCTCCTCTATCTCCTTCCCACTATTTGGTGTCCTATAGTCTACACCCAGTGGTGTAATATCTCCTCGATTGCTCCTTAATTCAAACCAAATAGATTCTGTCTTTGACCCTCAACTACATCATCCCTTTCCAGTGCTGTAATAGTTTCTTTGATCAATACTGACACCACCCCCCTCCCTTCTTTCCTTCCCTATTTTTCCTCAATACCTTGTAGCTGGGAATATTAAGTACCCAATCCTGCCCTTCTTTGAGCCGGGTCTCTGTTATTGTCACTATATTATTGTCCCATGTGGTGACTTGAGTCTGCAGCTCACCAACCTTATTCACCACACTACCTGCATTTACACACATGCACTCCAGTCTCATCTTAGACGGCCTTACATTTGCCCCCTGTCTGATCCCTCCTATTTCTAGTGCTACTTGTCCCTCCCAGTCCTCTGTGCACCTTGTTTCTCCTCTTTAATGTTTCATCCTGGTGCCCATCCCCCTGCCACATTAGTTTAAACCCTCCCCCACAGCACTAGTGAACCTCCCCGTGAGGGCATTGGTCCCGGCTCTGTTGAGGTGCAACCCGTCCATCTTGAACAGATCCTTCCTGGCCCAGAACTGGTCCCAATACCCCAGGAATCTGAAGCCCTCCCTCCTGCACCATTTCTCCAGACACACATTAACCTGTCTTATCCTACTATTCCTATACTCACTAGCACGAGGCACTGGGAGTAATCCAGAGATTACTACCCTTGAGGTCCTGCTTTTTAACTTCCTCCCTAGCTCCTGAAACTCTGACTGTAGGACCTCGACCCGTTTCCTTCCTTCCCTATTTCATTGGTTCCCACCTGGACATACATACTCATATACACACAGAGTCAAACTCACATACACACTCACAAACACACACAATCACACTCACTTACACACACAGTCAGACTCACATACACACACCATCACACTCACATTCACACTCATACACACACCATCACACTCACATTCACACTCATACACACACCATCACACTCACATTCACACTCACATACACACACAATCACACTCATACACACAGAGTCAGACTCACATACACACACTCACACACACACTCACATATACATACACCCTCACACTCACACGCTCACACTCACATTCATGCTCACACACACACACACTCACACTCACGCTCATATATTCTCACACACACTCAGGCTACTTCTCCTCTACAGCACATACCACACTGATAATTTCAATTGCATCTTAGGGGCACTGAATATATCTGTCACCAAACAAAGAGCAATTCTGCTCCCTGAAACACCGCTTCAGGCAGCCTGAGCCTCTCGCCCGGGATTCAGCACTCAGAGGTTGTCAAGGATCGGCTTCCTCTCGTCAATCTCAAGGGAAGGTGCAGATCTGTTTACACTGGTGAGTACAACAACAACAACAACAACAACAACAACAACAACAACACATTTATATAGCACCTTTAACGTCCCGAGGCGCTTCACAGGAGCGATTATCAAACAAAATTTGACACCAAGCCACATATGGAGATAATAGGAGAGGTGACCAAAAGCTTGGTCAAAGAGAATGGCCTGTTTCTGTGCTATAGACTCGATGTAACTGGGATTCAAGGTCTCGTAACTCTCTGAACTCCCCAGCAGCATCCAGCACTTTCTAAAAATCTTAATGCAATACAGAGCACATCATCCAGTTGTCTACCTTATATTAGAAATGGTACATCAATACTCCAGATGTCACACTTTGTTACAAAGATGCAATGCAATCTTAAAATGTCGTGTGCCTCAGCTGCATATTCCAGTCTCTACTGTTCCTTGAACAAACAATTAAACTCTGAGTGACCTTTGAGGCTGTGTTTACTTACAAACAATTTAACTTTTTAAAGGCTTGAAAGAAACAATCCAAGCCTGACTTGTAACCAGCTTTCAAGTATACAAATGACATCTTATACCCTTAAAGGGACACACACACACTGACTCTTTGCAGCAGAATAATCCATTGTGTGTTACATGCTGTAAATGCTCCTGCCTTTAAACAGCATACCCTCTGACCTACCGTGGCAGTGGCAGAGGAATTTCAGGGCGATATTATAAAGCTTTACGTATGCGCATACCTCCTCCCCGTCACGCCTCAGACGTCGCACATTGTCTCATGTAAATTTCTGTGCCACAATAAAATCAGCCAAACACAGAGAAACTCTCCAGTCACAGCAGATACCTGAATCACAATGTCTGCAAACCTTTACACAAATAAATCCAAGGTTCTAATTTCAGCAGGAATAGCAATTAACCTTCAAACAAAATCACCCAGTGCTTACTTAACACCACTAGATTTAATAGCCATAAAGGGACACCCAATTGGATTTTAGCAGCAGTGTATTTGTTTTGCCTGGTATAATGGTCCTATCTCAGAGCATGTCCTCTGACCTCAGTAGCAATAATGACAGAGTGCTGTCATTGGTCCCATTTTCCATCATTATTACCTGAGTGATGCCTGTGTACAACAGGTGTGCAGTGTTCCCAGATCCAGCAGAGGACTCATTAAACGGCCACCACAAGGAGTACCATCGATCTTAAGGCGATCAATTCTCTGTCTCCCACCAGACTGTTTAAAGGACACAGACTTTATTCTGCCCTGGTGGCAGCCAGTCCCTTTAAACTGCTGCAGCAACACAGTTCAGCAGTGAATTTACAGACCCTGCCCCCCCCACCCCCCCACCTCCCCACCCACATCCCATGGCTGGAAATCCCACTGGGAACCTGCTCAAAGGTCTCAGGAAATTGTCTGGGGTCAGCAGCATATCCATTGGGTGAGCCCCCCCCTCCCCGACAGATCGACCGCCAGTATTCCCACAGAGAGGGAAATCTTGGTTCATTATTCAGTGTTGTCGTTGCTGCTGTGAAGGAGCTAGACTTGCCAAGGTTAGTCACATGCTTTGTTATGCACCCAAACTGGTTAAAACTTGCTCCACAGACACAAGGGTAGATCTGCCCTGCTCCCAAATCGCACCTAAAACAGGTATAATTCAGGGGAGAAAGTATTGCTAATCCTCTTCTCCCCCATTCTGTACCTGAACCTCCTGCATGGCCCTTCCTGGTGTCAGTAGCTGACTGTGCCTCACGATGGCCCAGTACTGTTAATCACACGTAGATGGCCCTGCACACAGAGTTCCTCTCTTAGCACGGTGCAGACTGACTGCCCCCCTCAAAACCAGTGCTGCTGTTCAGACACTTTCTGGCTGAAAGTAATAGGCTGGTGTAGTCAAGAGAGGGCTGCATTTCCTGCTTTTTGAATAAAAAGTGGTTTTGCTGTTTCAGAACTTGCTGCTGAATGCTGCTAGTGTTGTGGATGGTGAGAGGGGCAACAGTTAATACCATGCAACACCCACCCCCTATTTACAACACGGCTCAACTGGAGAAACACAAGGGCAAACAATCACAAGCCCCTTGCCCCGGACATTTCCTGCATCATTCATCTCGTCCTCTCCTGAGCCACGAGGAGCCTAGGAACAGGAGAAGGCCATTCAGCCCCTCAAGCCTGTTCCACCATTCAATTAGATCATGGCTGATCTGTGTCTTAACTCCATTTACCCGCCTTGCTTCCATAACCCTTAATACCCAACAAAAATCTACCAATCTCAGTTTTGAAATTTTCAATTGACCCCCGGCCTCAACAGTTTTTTGGGGAGAGAGTTCCAGATTTCCACTCCCCTTTGTGTGAAGAAGTGCTTCCTGACATCACCCCTGAACGGCCTGGCTCTAATTTTAAGGTTATGCCCCCTTGTTCTGGACTCCCCCCACCAGAGGAAATAGTTTCTTTCTATCTATGCTATCAAATCCTTTAATCATCTTAAACACCTCAATTAGACCAGCTCCTGATCTTCTATATTCAAGGGAATTGAACTGTTCCTCTACACAGGGCAAGGGTCCTCTCCATCCTCGACACAGGGCAAGGGTCCTCTCCTTCCTCGACACAGGGCAAGGGTCCTCTCCTTCCCCTACACAGGGCAAGGGTCCTCTCCTTCCCCTACACAGGGCAAGGGTCCTCTCCATCCTCGACACAGGGCAAGGGTCCTCTCCATCCTCGACACAGGGCAAGGGTCCTCTCCATCCTCGACACAGGGCAAGGGTCCTCTCCATCCTCGACACAGGGCAAGGGTCCTCTCCATCCTCGACACAGGGCAAGGGTCCTCTCCATCCTCGACACAGGGCAAGGGTCCTCTCCATCCTCGACACAGGGCAAGGGTCCTCTCCTTCATCTACACAGGGCAATGGTCCTCTCCATCCTCTACACAGGGCAAGGGTCCTCTCCTTCCTCGACACAGGGCAAGGGTCCTCTCCATCCTCGACACAGGGCAAGGGTCCTCTCCTTCCTTTACACAGGGCAAGGGTCCTCTCCTTCCTCGACACAGGGCAAGGGTCCTCTCCTTCCTCGACACAGGGCAAGGGTCCTCTCCTTCCCCTACACAGGGCAAGGGTCCTCTCCTTCCCCTACACAGAGCAAGGGTCCTCTCCATCCTCGACACAGGGCAAGGGTCCTCTCCATCCCCTACACAGGGCAAGGGTCCTCTCCTTCCCCTACACAGGGCAAGGGTCCTCTCCTTCCTCGACACAGGGCAAGGGTCCTCTCCATCCTCGACACAGGGCAAGGGTCCTCTCCATCCTCGACACAGGGCAAGGGTCCTCTCCATCCCCTACACAGGGCAAGGGTCCTCTCCATCCCCTACACAGAGCAAGGGTCCTCTCCATCCCCTACACAGGGCAAGGGTCCTCTCCTTCCCCTACACAGGGCAAGGGTCCTCTCCTTCCCCTACACAGAGCAAGGGTCCTCTCCATCCTCGACACAGGGCAAGGGTCCTCTCCTTCCCCTACACAGGGCAAGGGTCCTCTCCTTCCTCGACACAGGGCAAGGGTCCTCTCCATCCCCTACACAGGGCAAGGGTCCTCTCCTTCCTTTACACAGGGCAAGGGTCCTCTCCTTCCTCGACACAGGGCAAGGGTCCTCTCCTTCCCCTACACAGAGCAAGGGTCCTCTCCTTCCTTTACACAGGGCAAGGGTCCTCTCCATCCTCGACACAGGGCAAGGGTCCTCTCCTTCCTCGACACAGGGCAAGGGTCCTCTCCATCCCCTACACAGGGCAAGGGTCCTCTCCTTCCCCTACACAGAGCAAGGGTCCTCTCCATCCTCGACACAGGGCAAGGGTCCTCTCCTTCCTCGACACAGGGCAAGGGTCCTCTCCTTCCTCGACACAGGGCAAGGGTCCTCTCCATCCTCGACACAGGGCAAGGGTCCTCTCCTTCCCCTACACAGGGCAAGGGTCCTCTCCTTCCCCTACACAGGGCAAGGGTCCTCTCCTTCCCCTACACAGGGCAAGGGTCCTCTCCTTCCTCGACACAGGGCAAGGGTCCTCTCCTTCCCCTACACAGGGCAAGGGTCCTCTCCTTCCCCTACACAGGGCAAGGGTCCTCTCCTTCCCCTACACAGGGCAAGGGTCCTCTCCTTCCTCGACACAGGGCAAGGGTCCTCTCCATCCTCGACACAGGGCAAGGGTCCTCTCCTTCCTCAGTGCTGCCCTTTAACCAATTCCCTCCCAGGTAGACCACAGAGTGGCCTGAAATCCTCCTTGGGGTGCTGCTATTCCAGCCATTGCTCAGCTCTGCAAACACACCCACAGCGGGCAGCACAGTTTAATAGACAACTCCTTTAAATGCATCTTCTAACTCCTTGGCTGCCTGAATTGAATTTCAGTTCTCTCCAATACTCAATGGGATTTATTCTGTTCCACACACCGTAAACACAGAAAGGACCCGATTTCAACAACAACAACTTGCATTTATTTCGCGCCTTTAACGTAGTAAAACATCCCAAGGCGCTTCACAGGAGCGATTATCAAACAAAATTTGACACCGAGCCACATAAGGAGATATTAGGACAGGTGACCAAAAGCTTGGTCAAAGAGGTAGATTTTAAGAGCGTCTTAAAGGAGGAGAGAGAGGGAGAGAGGCGGAGAAGCGGGAGGGAATTCCAGAGCTTGGGACTTTCTTTTACTGCGTGTATTTGTGCCTGCCCCTTTAAGGGTTGTGCTGCCTTTAAAGCTCAGGAGACATCCTCTTGCCTTCCTGGCTGAGCTCTCCACGAGTGCCAGGTTCAGGCCGAGAACCTCTGCTCCAGGCAGGTACAGGCCTGCTGCACTCTACACAAATTGCTCCCAGACACCACTACAAGAGGGGGATTGGGTGGTGCTCTCTGTGAGGAGTTATTCAAAAATAAAGAGACACCTGGAAATAAAGAACTAATGAGCTGCTGGGAATAAAATATATAATTACCTGGTGTCAGAAGTGGTAAAACTACCAATAAATACCACCGAGAGAGAGAGAGAGAGAGGGAGAGGGAAGGAGGGAGATGGGGAGGGAGAGAGAGAGAGAGAGGGAGAGGGAGAGAGAGAGGGAGAGGGGGAGAGAGAGAGAGGGAGAGGGGGAGGGAGAGAGGGGGAGGGAGAGAGGGAGAGAGAGAGGGAGAGGGGGAGAGAGAGAGAGAGAGAGAGGGAGGGAGGAAGGGAGAGGGAGAGAAAGCGAGCATTCAGGTGCAGCAAGCAGTTAGGAAGACGAATGGTATGTTGGCCTTCATTGCAAAAGGATTTGAGTACAGGAGCAGGGATGTCTTACTGCAGTTATACAGGGCCTTGGTGAGACCACACCTGGAGTATTGTGTGCAGTTTGGTCTCCTTATCTGAGGAAGGATGTCCTTGCCATGGAGGGAGTGCAACAAAGGTTTACCAGACTGATTCCTGGGATGGTAGGACTGACGTATAAGGAGAGATTGGGTCGACTAGACCTATATTCACTAGTGTAAGGAGTCGTACAACACCAGGTTATAGTCCAACAGTTTTATTTGAAATCACAAGCTTTCGGAGCTTTGCTCCTTCCTCACCTGACGAAGGAGGAAGCCTCCGAAAGCTTGTGATTTCAAATAAAGCTGTTGGACTATAACCTGGTGTTGTAAGACTCCTTACATTTGTCCACCCCAGTCCATCACCGGCATCTCCACATCATGGCTATATTCACTCGAGTTTAGAAGAATGAGAGGTGATCTCATCGAAACATATAAAATTCTAACAGGACCAGACGGACTAGATGCAGGGAGGATGTTTCCCCTGGCTGGGGAGTCCAGAACCAGGGGTCACAGTCTCAGGATACGGGGTATGCCATTTAGAACCGAGATGAGGAGAAATTTCTTCACTCAGAGGGTGGTGAACCTGTGGAATTCTCTACCACAGAAGGCTGTGGAGGCCAAGTCATTAGATGTATTCAAGAAGGAGATAGATATATTTCTTAATGCTAAAGGGATCAAGGGATATGCGGAAAAAGTGGGAACAGGGTATTGAGTTAGACGATCAGCCATGATCATTTTGAATGGCGGAGCAGGCCCGAAGGGCCGAATGGCCTACTCTTGCTCCTATTTTCTATGTTTCTATATTTCTATGAGAGAGGGAGGGAGGGAGAGGGAAAGAGAGACGGAGAGAGATTCAGAAGGAGAGAGGAACAGAGAGAGATTCAGAGAGAGAGAGAGAGAGAGAGATAGCGCTAGAACTGAATCTTAAGCTGAGCATGGTAGAAAAGGCTGGTGAATTTGAAGACACCAGCAGTTATATTTGGAGGATTGCCAGAAAACCTATTTGTGTCTTGATTTTGATTTTATTTTTCCTGTTTCCATCGATATTCCCATCTGCCCTGGTGCCAGTTCCCTCCACCCTCACATGGGGCATTACTGGTTTCCCATTGGGAATCCCCGGTACTATTGTTTATTGGAGGAAGAAGAGGAACAAAGAAAAATTGCAGACTGCAGGTCACTGCTGAGGCAGGGGCACCCACCGAACACAGAGACAGGCAGTCCTGTCCACACTGCATTCGGGTTAGGGTTAGGGTTAGGGTTACTCACGGGACAGTGTGAAGGTTAGGGTAACCCTAACCCTCGCACTGTCCCATGAGTAACCCTCGCACTGTCCCGTGAGTAACCCTCGCACTGTCCCGTGAGTAACCCTCGCACTGTCCCGTGAGTAACCCTCGCACTGTCCTGCGAGTAACCCTCGTACTGTCCAGTGAATAACCCTCGCACTGTCCCGTGAGTAACCCTCGCACTGTCCCGTGAGTAACCCTCGCACTGTCCCGTGAGTAACCCTCGCACTGTCCCGTGAGTAACCCTCGCACTGTCCCGCGAGTAACCCTCGCACTGTCCCGTGAGTAACCCTCGCACTGTCCCGTGAGTAACCCTCGCACTGTCCTGCGAGTAACCCTCGTACTGTCCAGTGAATAACCCTCGCACTGTCCCGTGAGTAACCCTCGCACTGTCCCGTGAGTAACCCTCGCACTGTCCCGTGAGTAACCCTCGCACTGTCCCGTGAGTAACCCTCGCACTGTCCTGCGAGTAACCCTCGCACTGTCCTGGGAGTAACCCTCGCACTGTCCCGTGAGTAACCCTCATACTGTCCAGTGAGCATCCCTCGCACTGTCCTGTGAGTAACCCTCGCACTGTCCTGTGAGTAACCCTCGCACTGTCCCGTGAGTAACCCTCGCACTGTCCCGTGAGTAACCCTCGCACTGTCCCGTGAGTAACCCTCGCACTGTCCCGTGAGTAACCCTCGCACTGTCCCGTGAGTAACCCTCGCACTGTCCCGCGAGTAACCCTCACACTGTACCAAGCCAGGTTTCTCACCGAGATATCTTCACTGCTTTTCTCCCTCAGCCTCTTCACTGAGCGACTTCTCATCCTCAGCGATTTCAACCTCCATCTCAACTCACCATGCCCTCTCTCTCCCCTCTAAGTTCCCCGGCCTCCTATCCTCCTTTAATCTCTCCCTCCATATAAACTCCCCGACCCATATTCACGGCCACCCTCTCGATCTTGCCATCTCACGTGGCCTCTCTACTCCCATCGTGTCAATTACCGACACGGCCATCTCTGATCACTTCCTTTTATCCCTCTCCACCCACATCCCCCTCCCCCTCCCCCCCTCAACCCCACTTCCTTCTGTGTCCGCCCCTGGAAAAAACTCTTCCCCCCAAGTCACTTACAGCGGCACTTTCAAATTCCCAACTGTCTGGTCTTTGGTCCTCCATTCACCACCACATTCCTGCAGCTACCGATCTGCTCAATCACACCCTCACCTTCACCTTTGATGTCCTTGTCCCCATTAAAACCACTACTCTCTCTCACCCTGGTCATTCCCCCCGGTGCAGCCCTCATCTGCGCTCCCTTAAGTTCAAGTGGCGGATAACTGGTTTAGCCATTCATCACCAGATCGGGCTGGACCACATAAAGCACTATTGGGTCCTGCCCTCCTCTCCCAAAACTGCTCACTATTCAAGGATCATCCTGGAACACAAAAGATAACCCCCGGATTCTCTTCTCCACTACAAACCATCTTCTTAAACCCCTCTCCCCTGCCCCCTCCACCCTCACCTCCAATAACAAGTGAGAGGAACTCATGGACTTCTTTGTCACTAAGATTGAGACCATCGTTCAGCTGCCTCTGCTGTTTCTCTCCCTTCCCCTCGCCCACCGAGCCAAACATCCCTTAAGGTTCACCCCTGCCCTAACCCTGAACTCACATCTTTCTCTAGTTTCTCTCCTATCTCCCCTCATGTCCTCTCCGAGCTCATCTTGACCATGAGACCCACCTCCTGCTCCCTCGACCCTATTCCCACCAAACTGCTGACCCCCCAACTTCCCTTCCTGGCCCCCATGTTAGCTGATATTGTTAACGGTTCCCTCTCCTCAGGTACTGTCCCCTCTCCTTCAAATCTGCCGTCATCACCCCCTCCTCAAAAAACCCACCCTTGACCCCTCTGTCCTTGCAAACTCCCGCCCCATCTCCACCCTCCCTTTCCTCTCCAAAATCCTTGAACGTTTTCTCGCCTCCCAAATTCGTGCCCACCTTTCCCACAACTCCATGTTTGAATCCCTCCAATCAGGTTTCTGTTCCTGCCACAAATGACATCCTCTGTGACTGTGACCGTGGTAAACTATCCCTCCTCATCCTTCTCCACCTGTCTGCAGCCTTTGACATGGGTTGACCACACCATCCTCCTCCACCGCCTCTCCTCCGTGGTCCAGCTGGGTGGAAATGCACTCGCCTGATTCCATTTTTGCCCAGTCGTAGCCAGAGAAGCACTTGCAATGGCTTATTTTCCTGCTCCCACATCATTACCTCTGGCATTCCCCAAGGATCATCATTGGCCCCCTCCAATTTCTCATCTACATGCTGCTCCTCGGCAACATCATCCGAAAACACATCAGGTTCCACATGTACACTGACGATTCCCAGCTCTACCTCACCACCACCTCTCTCGACCCCTCCACTGTCTCTGATTTGTCACACTGCTTGTCCGACATCCAGAACTGGATGAACAGCAATCCGCCAACTAAATATTGGGAAGACGGAAGCCATTGTCTTTGGTCCTGGTCTCAAACTCCGTTCCCGACCCACCGACTCCATCCCTCTCCCTGGCCACTGTCTGAGGCTGAACCAGACCGTTCACAACCTCACCATCCTATTTGACCCTGAGATGAGCCTCTGACCCCATATCCATTCCATCACCCAGACCGCCTACTTCCACCTCCGTAACATCGCCCGTCTCTGCCCCTGCCTCAACTCATCTGCTGCTGAAACCCTCATCCATGCCTTTGTTACCTCTAGACACGACTATTCCAATGCTCTCCTATCCGGCCTCCCATTTTCCACCCTCCATAAACTTGAGCTCATCCAAAACTCTGCTGCCCGTATCCTAACTCGCACCAAGTCCCGTTCACCCATTACCCCTGTGCTCGATTTAAAAGTTCTCATCTTTGTTTTCAAATCCCTCCATGGCCTCGCCCCTCCCTATCTCTGTAACCTCCTCCAGCCCTACAACCCTCCGAGATCTCTGAGCTCCTCCAATTCTGGCCTCTTGCACATCCCCAATTTTAATCGCTCAACCATTGGCGGCCGTGCCTTCAGCTGCCTAGGCCCTGAGCTCTGGAATTCCCTCCCTAAACCTCTCCACCTTGCCACCTCTCTCTCCTCCTTTAAGACGCTCCTTAAAACTTACTCTCTGACCAAGCTTTTGGTCACCTGTCCTAATATCTCCTTATGTGGCTTGGTGTCAAATTTTGATGATAATCGCTCCTGTGAAGCGCCTTGGGACGTTTTACCACATTAAAGGCGCTATATAAATGCAAACTGTTGTTGTTGAGCAATACTCACACTCACTCTTCGTGAAGAAAACTCACTCTGTCCCGTGATCAACTCTCACTCTGTCCCGTGAGCAATGCTCACTC
This sequence comes from Heptranchias perlo, assembly GCF_035084215.1. Lineage (NCBI taxonomy): Eukaryota > Metazoa > Chordata > Chondrichthyes > Hexanchiformes > Hexanchidae > Heptranchias > Heptranchias perlo. The sequence continues at coordinate 4,641,614 of NC_090350.1, read as the reverse complement.
TGTCCCGTGAGCAACTCCCACTCTGTCCCGTGAGCAACGCTCACTCTGTTCCGTGAGCAACTCTCACTCTGTCCCGTGATCAACGCTCACACTGTCCCGTGAGCAACTCTCACTCTGTCCCGTGAGCAACGCTCACTCTGTCCCGTGAGCAACTCCCACTCTGTCCCGTGAGCAACGCTCACTCTGTTCCGTGAGCAACTCTCACTCTGTCCCGTGAGCAACGCTCACTCTGTCCCCCGGTGAGCAACTCTCACTCTGTCCCCCGGTGAGCAACTCTCACTCTGTCCCGTGAGCAACTCTCACTCTGTCCCGTGATCAACTCTCACTCTGTCCCCCCGTGAGCAACTCTCACTCTGTCCCGTGAGCAACGCTCACTCTGTCCCCCCGTGAGCAACTCTCACTCTGTCCCGTGAGCAACGCTCACTCTGTCCCGTGAGCAACGCTCACTCTGTCCCGTGAGCAACGCTCACTCTGTCCCCCAGTGAGCAACGCTCACTCTGTCCCCCCGTGAGCAACTCTCACTCTGTCCCGTGAGCAACGCTCACTCTGTCCCGTGAGCAACTCTCACTCTGTCCCGTGAGCAACTCTCACTCCGTCCCGTGAGTCACATGACCTTCCACCTCCAGCCTGGTCAAACAGCCTTTTTGCCCCATCTCTAATATTTTTTATAACTAATGAACGAAGGTGTTCAAACAGAATGAAAAATAAACGACCATTTATTAGTGCCCCTATGACTTTTCTCTCGGGTTTGCTCACCGCAGCGTCCTGGTAATAAACCATCAATTCCTGGAGACTCCTGGACAATCCTGGAGGGTTGGGGACCCTATGGGTGGGGGGATGCGTGGATGTTCTGGGTTATTTGAGGCTGGGCATGTTGCTAACATTAGCCAGCTGGCTCCACACAGATCATGGACTCAGCGGGGGTCAGACCAGTCTCGGGTGGGGAGCGAAAAACAGGCTGCCGATTCCCAACTGTCCGATATCAGGTCAGCCCCCACTGCTGGTAAAAATATTTCCATCTCTTTCCCCAAGGGCAGTCAACAGAATGGCAGGGAACTGCGAGGGAGGGGACAATAAATTAACTGAAGAAAGGATCATTTGGAACTATTTTTGTAATGCAAAGCCTTTTAACTGCAGGCTAATTAAATTGCTTGATCTGGTAGGAATGAAACTTTAATTAATGACACGTGGCCTTTTTATTCAAGTTCTACCAAGGCTCCCTTGGAATCCGGTGAGATGTGCTGTTTTAAACCAGCACCTGAATGTAAGCTCCAGTCAGGAAATATTATCCTGATTTCGTCAGTTAATGAAGTAGACTATTGCCTGTGATTAATGAGGCACAGACGGACATGAAGATTGTGACCCGTTTTCAGGTATCAGAGAAAGAGAAAGGGCACCACACTTTAGGAAGGATGCCAAGGCCTTGGAGACGGTGCAGAGGAGATTTACGAGAATGGGACCAGGGATGAGGAGAGACTGGAGAATCTGGGGTCGTTTTCCTCAGAGCAGAGAAGGGTAAGGGGAGATTTGATCGAGGTGTTCAAAATCATGAGTGGTTTTGATAGAGTAAATAAGGAGAAACTGTTACACTGACTCCTGATACAGTGCCATCGCCGGCTCCTGATACAGTGCCATCGCCGACTCCTGATACAGTGCCATCACCGACTCCTGATACAGTGCCATCACTGACTCCTGATACAGTGCCATCACTGACTCCTGATACAGTGCCATCACCGGCTCCTGATACAGTGCCATCACTGACTCCTGATACAGTGCCATCACTGACTCCTGATACAGTGCCATCACGGGCTCCTGATACAGTGCCAATACTGGCTCCTGATACAGTGCCATCACCGGCTCCTGATACAGTGCCATCACTGACTCCTGATACAGTGCCATCACCGGCTCCTGATACAGTGCCAATACTGGCTCCTGATACAGTGCCATCACCGGCTCCTGATACAGTGCCATCACTGACTCCTGATACAGTGCCATCACTGGCTCCTGATACAGTGCCATCACCGGCTCCTGATACAGTGCCATCACTGACTCCTGATACAGTGCCATCACCGGCTCCTGATACAGTGCCAATACTGGCTCCTGATACAGTGCCATCACCGGCTCCTGATACAGTGCCATCACTGACTCCTGATACAGTGCCATCACCGACTCCTGATACAGTGCCATCACTGACTCCTGATACAGTGCCATCACCGGCTCCTGATACAGTGCCAATACTGACTCCTGATACAGTGCCATCAATGACTCCTGATACAGTGCCATAGCCGGCTCCTGATACAGTGCCATCACCGGCTCCTGATACAGTGCCATCACTGACTCCTGATACAGTGCCATCACCGACTCCTGATACAGTGCCATCACTGACTCCTGATACAGTGCCATCACCGGCTCCTGATACAGTGCCATCACTGACTCCTGATACAGTGCCAATACAGGCTCCTGATACAGTGCCATCGTCGGCTCCTGATACAGTGCCATCACTGACTCCTGATACAGTGCCATCACCTTCTCCTGATACAGTGCCATCACTGACTCCTGATACAGTGCCATCACCGGCTCCTGATACAGTGCCATCACTGACTCCTGATACAGTGCCATCACCTGCTCCTGATAGAGTGCCATCGCCGGCTCCTGATACAGTGCCATCACTGACTCCTGATACAGTGCCATCATCGGCTCCTGATACAGTGCCATCATCGGCTCCTGATACAGTGCCATCACCGACTCCTGATACAATGCCATCACTGACTCCTGATACAGTGCCATCACTGACTCCTGATACAGTGCCATCACTGGCTCCTGATACAGTGCCATCACTGACTCCTGATACAGTGCCATCACCGACTCCTGATACAGTGCCATCACTGGCTCCTGATACAGTGCCATCACCGACTCCTGATACAGTGCCATCGCCGGCTCCTGATACAGTGCCATCACCGGCTCCTGATACAGTGCCATCACCGACTCCTGATACAGTGCCATCACCGACTCCTGATACAGTGCCATCACTGACTCCTGATACAGTGCCATCACCGACTCCAGATACAGTGCCATCACTGACTCCTGATACAGTGCCATCACTGGCTCCTGATACAGTGCCATCGCTGACTCCTGATACAGTGCCATCGCTGACTCCTGATACAGTGCCATCACCGGCTCCTGATACAGTGCATTCACCGGCTCCTGATACAGTGCCATCACTGACTCCTGATACAGTGCCATCACCGGCTCCTGATACAGTGCCATCACTGACTCCTGATACAGTGCCATCACTGACTCCTGCTACAGTGCCATCACTGACTCCTGATACAGTGCCATCACTGACTCCTGATACAGTGCCATCACCGACTCCTGATACAGTGCCATCACTGACTCCTGATACAGTGCCATCACCGGCTCCTGATACAGTGCCAATACTGACTCCTGATACAGTGCCATCAATGACTCCTGATACAGTGCCATCGCCGGCTCCTGATACAGTGCCATCACCGGCTCCTGATACAGTGCCATCACTGACTCCTGATACAGTGCCATCACCGACTCCTGATACAGTGCCATCACTGACTCCTGATACAGTGCCATCACCGGCTCCTGATACAGTGCCATCACTGACTCCTGATACAGTGCCAATACAGGCTCCTGATACAGTGCCATCGCCGGCTCCTGATACAGTGCCATCACTGACTCCTGATACAGTGCCATCACCTTCTCCTGATACAGTGCCATCACTGACTCCTGATACAGTGCCATCACCGGCTCCTGATACAGTGCCATCACTGACTCCTGATACAGTGCCATCACCTGCTCCTGATACAGTGCCATCGCCGGCTCCTGATACAGTGCCATCACTGACTCCTGATACAGTGCCATCATCGGCTCCTGATACAGTGCCATCATCGGCTCCTGATACAGTGCCATCACCGACTCCTGATACAATGCCATCACTGACTCCTGATACAGTGCCATCACTGACTCCTGATACAGTGCCATCACTGGCTCCTGATACAGTGCCATCACTGGCTCCTGATACAGTGCCATCACCGACTCCTGATACAGTGCCATCACTGACTCCTGACACAGTGCCATCACTGACTCCTGATACAGTGCCATCACTGACTCCTGATACAGTGCCATCACGGACTCCTGATACAGTGCCATCACTGACTCCTGATACAGTGCCATCACGGACTCCTGATACAGTGCCATCACTGACTCCAGATACAGTGCCATCACCGACTCCTGATACAGTGCCATCACCGACTCCTGATACAGTGCCATCACCGACTCCTGATACAGTGCCATCACTGACTCCTGATACAGTGCCATCACTGACTCCTGATACAGTGCCATCACCGGCTCCTGATACAGTGCCATCACTGACTCCTGATACAGTGCCATCACTGACTCCTGATACAGTGCCATCGCTGACTCCTGATTCAGTGCCATCACCGACTCCTGATACAGTCCCAATACTGACTCCTGATACAGTGCCATCGCCGACTCCTGATACAGTGCCATCGCCGGCTCCTGATACAGTGCCATCACCGACTCCTGATACAGTGCCATCACTGACTCCTGATACAGTGCCATCACTGACTCCTGATACAGTGCCATCACTGACTCCTGATACAGTGCCATCACTGACTACTGATACAGTGCCATCGCTGACTCCTGATACAGTGCCATCGCTGACTCCTGATACAGTGCCATCCCTGACTCCTGATACAGTGCCATCACCGACTCCTGATACAGTGCCATCACCGACTCCTGATACAGTCCCAATACTGACTCCTGATACAGTGCCATCGCCGACTCCTGATACAGTGCAATCGCCGGCTCCTGATACAGTGCCATCGCTGACTCCTGATACAGTGCCATCACTGACTCCTGATACAGTGCCATCACTGACTCCTGATACAGTGCCATCACTGACTCCTGATACAGTGCCATCGCTGACTCCTGATACAGTGCCATCACTGACTCCTGATACAGTGCCATCACTGACTCCTGATACAGTGCCATCGCCGACTCCTGATTCAGTGCCATCACCGACTCCTGATACAGTCCCAATACTGACTCCTGATACAGTGCCATCGCCGACTCCTGATACAGTGCCATCGCCGGCTCCTGATACAGTGCCATCACCGACTCCTGATACAGTGCCATCACTGACTCCTGATACAGTGCCATCACTGACTCCTGATACAGTGCCATCACTGACTCCTGATACAGTGCCATCACTGACTCCTGATACAGTGCCATCACTGACTCCTGATACAGTGCCATCACTGGCTCCTGATACAGTGCCATCACTGACTCCTGATACAGTGCCATCCCTGACTCCTGATACAGTGCCATCACTGACTCCTGATACAGTGCCATCGCTGACTCCTGATACAGTGCCATCACCGACTCCTGATACAGTCCCAATACTGACTCCTGATACAGTGCCATCGCCGACTCCTGATACAGTGCAATCGCCGGCTCCTGATACAGTGCCATCGCTGACTCCTGATAGAGTGCCATCACTGACTCCTGATACAGTGCCATCGCTGGCTCCTGATACAGTGCCATCGCCGACTCGTGATACAGTGCCATCGCCTGCTCCTGATACAGTGCCATCGCCGGCTCCTGATACAGTGCCATCACTGACTCCTGATACAGTGCCAACACTGACTCCTGATACAGTGCCATCATCGGCTCCTGATACAGTGCCATCGCCGACTCCTGATACAGTGTCATCACCGGCTCCTGATACAGTGCCATCACTGACTCCTGATACAGTGCCATCACTGGCTCCTGATACAGTGCCATCACTGGCTCCTGATACAGTGCCATCACTGACTCCTGATACAATGCCATCGCCGGCTCCTGATACAGTGCCATCACCGACTCCTGATACAGTGCCATCACTGACTCCTGATACAGTGCCATCACTGGCTCCTGATACAGTGCCATCACTGACTCCTGATACAGTGCCATCACTGGCTCCTGATACAGTGCCATCACTGACTCCTGATACTGTGCCATCACCTGCACCTGATACAGTGCCATCACCGGCTTCTGATACAGTGCCATCACTGACTCCTGATACAGTGCCATCACTGACTCCTGATAATGTGCCATCACCTGCTCCTGATAAAGTGCCATCATCGGCTTCTGATAGAGTGCCATCACTGACTCCTGATACAGTGCCATCACCGGCTCCTTATACAGTGCCATCACTGACTCGTAATACAGTGCCATCGCCTGCTCCTGATACAGTGCCATCGCCGGCTCCTGATACAGTGCCATCGATGACTCCTGATACAGTGCCAACACTGACTCCTGATACAGTGCCATCATCGGCTCCTGATACAGTGCCATCACTGACTCCTGATACAGTGCCAATACAGACTCCTGATGCAGTGCCATCGCCGGCTCCTGATACAGTGCCATCACTGACTCCTGATACAGTGCCATAACCTGCTCCTGATACAGTGCCATCCCCGGCTCCTGATACAGTGCCATCACTGACTCCTGATACAGTGCCATCACCGGCTCCTGATACAGTGCCATCACGGACTCCTGATACAGTGCCATCACCTGCTCCTGATGCAGTGCCATCGCCGGCTCCTGATACAGTGCCATCAATGACTCCTGATACAGTGCCATCACTGACTCCTGATACAGTGCCATCACTGACTCCTGATGCAGTGCCATCACCTGCTCCTGATACAGTGCCATCACCTGCTCCTGATACAGTGCCATCACTGACTCCTGATACAGTGCCATCACTGACTCCTGATACAGTGCCATCACCTGCTCCTGATACAGTGCCATCACCTGCTCCTGATACAGTGCCATCACTGACTCCTGATACAGTGCCATCACTGGCTCCTGATACAATGCCATCACCGACTCCTGATACAGTGCCATCACTGACTCCTGATACAGTGCCATCACTTTCTCCTGATACATTGCCATCACTGACTCCTGATACAGTGCCATCACTGACTCCTGATACAGTGCCATCGCCGACTCCTGATACAGTGCCATCGCCGGCTCCTGATACAGTGCCATCGCCGGCTCCTGATACAGTGCCATCGCCGGCTCCTGATACAGTGCCATCACTAACTCCTGATACAGTGCCATCACTGACTCCTAATACAGTGCCATCACTGGGTACTGATACAGTGCCATCACTGACTCCTGATACAGTGCCATCGCCGGCTCCTGATACAGTGCCATCACCGACTCCTGATACAGTGCCATCACTGACTCCTGATACAGTGCCATCACTGGCTCCTGATACAGTGCCATCACTGACTCCTGATACAGTGCCATCACTGACTCCTGATACAGTGCCATCACTGGCTCCTGATACACTGCCATCACTGGCTCCTGATACAGTGCCATCACTGGCTCCTGATACAGTGCCATCACTGACTCCTGATACAGTGCCATCACCTGCTCCTGATACAGTGCCATCACTGGCTCCTGATACAGTGCCATCACTGACTCCTGATACAGTGCCATCACCGGCTCCTGATACAGTGCCATCACTGACTCCTGATACAGTGCCATCACCTGCTCCTGATACAGTGCCATCGCCGGCTCCTGATACAGTGCCAACAATGACTCCTGTTACAGTGCCATCACTGACTCCTGTAACAGTGCCATCATCGGCTCCTGATACAGTGCCATCACCGGCTCCTGATACAATGCCATCACTGACTCCTGATACAGTGCCATCACTTACTCCTGATACAGTGCCATCACTGGCTCCTGATACAATGCCATCACTGCCTCCTGATACAGTGCCATCACTGACTCCTGATACAGTGCTATCACTGACTCCTGATACAGTGCCATCACTGACTCCTGATACAGTGCCATCGCTGACTCCTGATACATTGCCATCCCTGACTCCTGATACAGTGCCATCACCTTCTCCTGATACAGTGCCATCGCTGACTCCTGATACAGTGCCATCACCGACTCCTGATACAGTCCCAATACTGACTCCTGATGCAGTCCCAATAATGACTCCTGATACAGTGCCATCGCCGGCTCCTGATACAGTGCCATCGCTGACTCCTGATACAGTGCCATCACTGACTCCTGATACAGTGCCATCACTGACTCCTGATACAGTGCCATCACTGACTCCTGATACAGTGCCATCGCTGACTATGATACAGTGCCATCCCTGACTCCTGATACAGTGCCATCACTGACTCCTGATACAGTGCCATCACCGACTCCTGATACAGTCCCAATACTGACTCCTGATACAGTGCCATCGCCGACTCCTGATACAGTGCCATCGCCGGCTCCTGATACAGTGCCATCGCTGACTCCTGATACAGTGCCATCACTGACTCCTGATACAGTGCCATCACCGGCTCCTGATACAGTGCCATCGCCGACTCCTGATACAGTGCCATCGCTGACTCCTGATACAGTGCCATCGCTGACTCCTGATACAGTGCCATCACTGACTCCTGATACAGTGCCATCGCCGACTCCTGATACAGTGCCATCGCCGGCTCCTGATACAGTGCCAACACCGGCTCCTGATACAGTGCCATCACCGGCTCCTGATACAGTGCCATCACTGACTCCTGATACAGTGCCATCACTGGCTCCTGATACAGTGCCATCACTGGCTCCTGATACAGTGCCATCACTGACTCCTGATACAACGCCATCGCCGGCTCCTGATACAGCGCCATCACCGACTCCTGATACAGTGCCATCACTGACTCCTGATACAGTGCCATCACTGGCTCCTGATACAGTGCCATCACTGACTCCTGATACATTGCCATCACTGACTCCTGATACAGTGCCATCACTGACTCCTGATACAGTGCCATCACTGGCTCCTGATACAGTGCCATCACTGACTCCTGATACTGTGCCATCACCTGCTCCTGATACAGTGCCATCACTGGCTTCTGATACAGTGCCATCACTGACTCCTGATACAGTGCCATCACTGACTCCTGATACTGTGCCATCACCTGCTCCTGATACAGTGCCATCACCGGCTTCTGATACAGTGCCATCACTGACTCCTGATACAGTGCCATCACCGGCTCCTGATACAGTGCCATCACTGACTCGTGATACAGTGCCATCACCTGCTCCTGATACAGTGCCATCGCCGGCTCCTGATACAGTGCCATCAATGACTCCTGATACAGTGCCAACACTGACTCCTGATACAGTGCCATCATCGGCTCCTGATACAGTGCGATCACTGACTCCTGATACAGTGCCAATACAGACTCCTGATACAGTGCCATCGCCGGCTCCTGATACAGTGCCATCACTGACTCCTGATACAGTGCCATCACTGACTCCTGATACAGTGCGATCACTGACTCCTGATACAGTGCCAATACAGACTCCTGATACAGTGCCATCGCCGGCTCCTGATACAGTGCCATCACTGACTCCTGATACAGTGCCATCACTGACTCCTGATACAGTGCCATCACTGACTCCTGATACAGTGCCAACACTGACTCCTGATACAGTGCCATCATCGGCTCCTGATACAGTGCGATCACTGACTCCTGATACAGTGCCAATACAGACTCCTGATACAGTGCCATCGCCGGCTCCTGATACAGTGCCATCACTGACTCCTGATACAGTGCCATCACTGACTCCTGATACAGTGCCATCACGGACTCCTGATACAGTGCCATAACCTGCTCCTGATGCAGTGCCATCACCGGCTTCTGATACAATGCAATCACTGACTCCTGATACAGTGCCATCAGCGGCTCCTGATACAGTGCCATCACTGACTCCTGATACAGTGCCATCACCTGCTCCTGATACAGTACCATCGCCGGCTCCTGATACAGTGCCATCACCGACTCCTGATACATTGCCATCACTGACTCCTGATACAGTGCCATCACTGGCTCCTGATACAGTGCCATCACTGACTCCTGATACAGTGCCATCACTGACTCCTGATACAGTGCCATCACCTGCTCCTGATACAGTGTCATCACCGGCTCCTGATACAGTGCCATCACTGACTCCTGATACAGTGCCATCACCGGCTCCTGATACAGTGCCATCACTGACTCCTGATACAGTGCCATCACCTGCTCCTGATACAGTGCCATCGCCGGCTCCTGATACAGTGCCAACAATGAATCCTGATACAGTGCCATCACTGACTCCTGTAACAGTGCCATCATCGGCTCCTGATACAGTGCCATCACTGACTCCTGATACAGTGCCAATACAGGCTCCTGATACAGTGCCATCGACGGCTCCTGATACAGTGCCATCACTGAATCCTGATACAGTGCCAATACAGGCTCCTGATACAGTGCCATCACCTTCTCCTGATACAGTGCCATCACCGGCTCCTGATACAGTGCCATCACTGACTCCTGATACAGTGCCATCACCGGCTCCTGATACAGTGCCATCACTGACTCCTGATACAGTGCCATCACCTGCTCCTGATACAGTGCCATCGCCGGCTCCTGATACAGTGCCATCACTGACTCCTGATACAGTGCCATCACCGGCTCCTGATACAGTGCCATCACTGACTCCTGATACAGTGCCATCACCTGCTCCTGATACAGTGCCATCGCCGGCTCCTGATACAGTGCCATCACCGGCTCCTGATACAGTGCCATCACTGACTCCTGATACAGTGCCATCACTGCCTCCTGATACAGTGCCATCACCGACTCCTGATACAGTGCCATCACTGGCTCCTGATACAGTGCCATCACCGACTCCTGATACAGTGCCATCATTGACTCCTGTTACAGTGCCATCACCGGCTCCTGATACAGTGCCATCACCGACTCCTGATACAGTGCCATCACCGACTCCTGATACAGTGCCATCACTGACTCCTGATACAGTGCCATCACTGACTCCTGATACAGTGCCATCGCTGACTCCTGATACAGTGCCATCACTGACTCCTGATACAGTCCCGTCGCTGACTCCTGATACAGTGCCATCGCTGACTCCTGATACAGTGCCGTCACTGACTTCTGATACAGTGCCATCGCCGGCTCCAGATACAGTGCCATCACCGGCTCCTGATACAGTGCCATCACTGACTCCTGATACAGTGCCATCACTGACTCCTGATACAGTGCCATCACTGACTCCTGATACAGTGCCATCACTGACTCCTGATACAGTGCCATCACTGACTCCTGATACAGTGCCATCACTGACTCCTGATACAGTGCCATCGCTGACTCCTGATACAGTGCCATCACCGACTCCTGATACAGTGCCATCACTGACTCCTGATACAGTGCCATCACCGGCTCCTGATACAGTGCCATCACCGACTCCTGATACAGTGCCATCACTGACTCCTGATACAGTGCCATCACCGGCTCCTGATACAGTGCCATCGCTGACTCCTGATACAGTGCCATCACCGACTCCTGATACAGTGCCATCGCTGACTCCTGATGCAGTGCCATCGCTGACTCCTGATACAGTGCCATCACTGACTCCTGATACAGTCCCAATACTGACTCCAGATACAGTGCCATCGCCGACTCCTGATACAGTGCCATCGCCGGCACCTGATACAGTGCCATCGCCGGCTCCTGATACAGTGCCATCACTGACTCCTGATACAGTGCAATCACTGGCTCCTGATACAGTGCCATCACTGGCTCCTGATACAGTGCCATCACTGACTCCTGACACAGTGCCATCGCCGGCTCCTGATACAGTGCCATCACTGACTCCTGATACTGTGCCATCACCTGCTCCTGATACAGTGCCATCACTGGCTTCTGATACAGTGCCATCACTGACTCCTGATACAGTGCCATCACTGACTCCTGATACTGTGCCATCACCTGCTCCTGATACAGTGCCATCACCGGCTTCTGATACAGTGCCATCACTGACTCCTGATACAGTGCCATCACCGGCTCCTGATACAGTGCCATCACTGACTCGTGATACAGTGCCATCACCTGCTCCTGATACAGTGCCATCGCCGGCTCCTGATACAGTGCCATCAATGACTCCTGATACAGTGCCAACACTGACTCCTGATACAGTGCCATCATCGTCTCCTGATACAGTGCCATCACTGACTCCTGATACAGTGCCAATACAGACTCCTGATACAGTGCCATCGCCGGCTCCTGATACAGTGCCATCACTGACTCCTGATACAGTGCCATAACCTGCTCCTGATACAGTGCCATCACCGGCTTCTGATACAATGCAATCACTGACTCCTGATACATTGCCATCAGCGGCTCCTGATACAGTGCCATCACTGACTCCTGATACAGTACCATCACCTGCTCCTGATACAGTACCATCGCCGGCTCCTGATACAGTGCCATCACCGACTCCTGATACATTGCCATCACTGACTCCTGATACAGTGCCATCACTGGCTCCTGATACAGTGCCATCACTGACTCCTGATACAGTGCCATCACTGACTCCTGATGCAGTGCCATCACTGGCTCCTGATACAGTGCCATCACTGACTCCTGATACAGTGCCATCACTGACTCCTGATACAGTGCCATCACTGACTCCTGATACAGTGCCATCACCTGCTCCTGATACAGTGTCATCACCGGCTCCTGATACAGTGCCATCACTGACTCCTGATACAGTGCCATCACCGGCTCCTGATACAGTGCCATCACTGACTCCTGATACAGTGCCATCACCTGCTCCCGATACAGTGCCATCGCCGGCTCCTGATACAGTGCCAACAATGACTCCTGATACAGTGCCATCACTGACTCCTGTAACAGTGCCATCATCGGCTCCTGATACAGTGCCATCACTGACTCCTGATACAGTGCCAATACAGGCTCCTGATACAGTGCCATCGACGGCTCCTGATACAGTGCCATCACTGAATCCTGATACAGTGCCAATACAGGCTCCTGATACAGTGCCATCACCTTCTCCTAATACAGCGCCATCACCGGCTCCTGATACAGTGCCATCACTGACTCCTGATACAGTGCCATCACCGGCTCCTGATACAGTGCCATCACTGACTCCTGATACAGTGCCATCACCTGCTCCTGATACAGTGCCATCGCCGGCTCCTGATACAGTGCCATCACCGACTCCTGATACAATGCCATCACTTGCTCCTGATACAATGCCATCACTGACTCCTGATACAGTGCCATCACTGACTCCTGATACAGTGCCATCACTGGCTCCTGATACAGTGCCATCACTGCCTCCTGATACAGTGCCATCACCGACTCCTGATACAGTGCCATCACTGACTCCTGATACAGTGCCATCACTGACTCCTGATACAGTCCCGTCGCTGACTCCTGATACAGTGCCATCGCTGACTCCTGATACAGTGCCATCACTGACTCCTGATACAGTGCCATCGCCGGCTCCAGATACAGTGCCATCACCGGCTCCTGATACAGTGCCATCACTGACTCCTGATACAGTGCCATCACTGACTCCTGATACAGTGCCATCACTGACTCCTGATACAGTGCCATCACTGACTCCTGATACAGTGCCATCACTGACTCCTGATACAGTGCCATCACTGACTCCTGATACAGTGCCATCGCTGACTCCTGATACAGTGCCATCACCGACTCCTGATACAGTGCCATCACAGACTCCTGATACAGTGCCATCACCGGCTCCTGATACAGTGCCATCACCGACTCCTGATACAGTGCCATCACTGACTCCTGATACAGTGCCATCACCGGCTCCTGATACAGTGCCAATACTGGCTCCTGATACAGTGCCATCGCCGGCTCCTGATACAGTGCCATCACTGACTCCTGATACAGTGCCATCACTGGCTCCTAATACAGTGCCATCACTGACTCCTGATGCAGTGCCATCACCTGCTCCTGATACAGTGCCATCACCGGCTCCTGATACAGTGCCATCACTGTCTCCTGATACAGTGCCATCACCGGCTCCTAATACAGTGCCATCACTGACTCCTGATACAGTGCCATCACCTGCTCCTGATACAGTGCCATCGCCGGCTCCTGATACAGTGCAATCAATGACTCCTGATACAGTGCCATCACTGACTCCTGATACAGTGCCATCATCGGCTCCTGATACAGTGCCATCACTGACTCCTGATACAGTGCCAATACAGACTCCTGATACAGTGCTATCGCCGGCTCCTGATACAGTGCCATCACTGGCTCCTGATACAGTGCCATCACCGGCTCCTCATACAGTGCCATCACTGACTCCTGATACAGTGCCATCACCGGCTCCTGATACAGTGCCATCACTGACTCCTGATACAGTGCCATCACCTGCTCCTGATACAGTGCCATCGCCGGCTCCTGATACAGTGCCATCAATGACTCCTGATACAGTGCCATCACTGACTCCTGATACAGTGCCATCATCGGCTCCTGATACAGTGCCATCGCCGGCTCCTGATACAGTGCCATCACTGACTCCTGATACAATGCCATTACTTTCTCCTGATGCAGTGCCATCACTGACTCCTGATACAGTGCCATCACTGGCTCCTGATACAGTGCCATCACTGACTCCTGATACAGTGCCAATACTGGCTCCTGATACAGTGCCATCGCCGGCTCCTGATACAGTGACATCACTGACTCCTGTTACAGTGCCATCACTGACTCCTGATACAGTGCCATCACTGACTCCTGATACAGTGCCATCACCGACTCCTGATACAGTGCCATCACTGACTCCTGATACAGTGCCATCACCGGCTCCTGATACAGTGCCAATACTGGCTCCTGATACAGTGCCATCGCCGGCTCCTGATACAGTGCCATCACTGACTCCTGATACAGTGCCATCACTGGCTCCTAATACAGTGCCATCACTGACTCCTGATGCAGTGCCATCACCTGCTCCTGATACAGTGCCATCACCGGCTCCTGATACAGTGCCATCACTGTCTCCTGATACAGTGCCATCACCGGCTCCTAATACAGTGCCATCATTGACTCCTGATACAGTGCCATCACCTGCTCCTGATACAGTGCCATCGCCGGCTCCTGATACAGTGCAATCAATGACTCCTGATACAGTGCCATCACTGACTCCTGATACAGTGCCATCATCGGCTCCTGATACAGTGCCATCACTGACTCCTGATACAGTGCCAATACAGACTCCTGATACAGTGCTATCGCCGGCTCCTGATACAGTGCCATCACTGGCTCCTGATACAGTGCCATCACCGGCTCCTCATACAGTGCCATCACTGACTCCTGATACAGTGCCATCACCGGCTCCTGATACAGTGCCATCACTGACTCCTGATACAGTGCCATCACCTGCTCCTGATGCAGTGCCATCGCCGGCTCCTGATACAGTGCCATCAATGACTCCTGATACAGTGCCATCACTGACTCCTGATACAGTGCCATCATCGGCTCCTGATACAGTGCCATCGCCGGCTCCTGATACAGTGCCATCACTGACTCCTGATACAATGCCATTACTTGCTCCTGATGCAGTGCCATCACTGACTCCTGATACAGTGCCATCACTGGCTCCTGATACAGTGCCATCACTGACTCCTGATACAGTGCCAATACTGGCTCCTGATACAGTGCCATCGCCGGCTCCTGATACAGTGACATCACTGACTCCTGTTACAGTGCCATCACTGACTCCTGATACAGTGCCATCACTGACTCCTGATACAGTGCCATCACCGGCTCCTGATACAGTGCCATCACCGACTCCTGATACAGTGCCATCACTGACTCCTGATACAGTGCCATCACAGACTCCTGATACAGTGCCATCACAGACTC
This sequence comes from Heptranchias perlo, assembly GCF_035084215.1. Taxonomy (NCBI): domain Eukaryota; kingdom Metazoa; phylum Chordata; class Chondrichthyes; order Hexanchiformes; family Hexanchidae; genus Heptranchias; species Heptranchias perlo. The sequence goes on along the minus strand of NC_090350.1, from coordinate 4,625,787 downwards.
CTGATACAGTGCCATCACAGACTCCTGATACAGTGCCATCACTGACTCCTGATACAGTGCCATCACCTGCTCCTGATACAGTACCATCGCCGGCTCCTGATACAGTGCCATCACCGACTCCTGATACATTGCCATCTCTGACTCCTGATACAGTGCCATCACTGGCTCCTGATACAGTGCCATCACTGACTCCTGATACAGTGCCATCATTGACTCCTGATGCAGTGCCATCACTGGCTCCTGATACAGTGCCATCACTGGCTCCTGATACAGTGCCATCACTGACTCCTGATACAGTGCCATCACTGACTCCTGATACAGTGCCATCACCTGCTCCTGATACAGTGTCATCACCGGCTCCTGATACAGTGCCATCACTGACTCCTGATACAGTGCCATCACCGGCTCCTGATACAGTGCCATCACTGACTCCTGATACAGTGCGATCACCTGCTCCTGATACAGTGCCATCGCCGGCTCCTGATACAGTGCCAACAATGACTCCTGATACAGTGCCATCACTGACTCCTGTAACAGTGCCATCATCGGCTCCTGATACAGTGCCATCACTGACTCCTGATACAGTGCCAATACAGGCTCCTGATACAGTGCCATCGATGGCTCCTGATACAGTGCCATCACTGAATCCTGATAAAGTGCCAATACAGGCTCCTGATACAGTGCCATCACCTTCTCCTGATACAGTGCCATCACCGGCTCCTGATACAGTGCCATCACTGACTCCTGATACAGTGCCATCACCGGCTCCTGATACAGTGCCATCACTGACTCCTGATACAGTGCCATCGCCGGCTCCTGATACAGTGCCATCACCGGCTCCTGATACAGTGCCATCACCGACTCCTGATACAGTGCCATCACTGACTCCTGATACAGTGCCATCACTGACTCCTGATACAGTGCCATCGCTGACTCCTGATACAGTGCCATCACTGACTCCTGATACAGTGCCATCACTGACTCCTGATACAGTCCCGTCGCTGACTCCTGATACAGTGCCATCGCTGACTCCTGATACAGTGCCATCACTGACTCCTGATACAGTGCCATCGCCGGCTCCAGATACAGTGCCATCACCGGCTCCTGATACAGTGCCATCACTGACTCCTGATACAGTGCCATCACTGACTCCTGATACAGTGCCATCACTGACTCCTGATACAGTGCCATCACTGACTCCTGATACAGTGCCATCACTGACTCCTGATACAGTGCCATCACTGACTCCTGATACAGTGCCATCGCTGACTCCTGATACAGTGCCATCACCGACTCCTGATACAGTGCCATCACAGACTCCTGATACAGTGCCATCACCGGCTCCTGATACAGTGCCATCACCGACTCCTGATACAGTGCCATCACTGACTCCTGATACAGTGCCATCACCGGCTCCTGATACAGTGCCATCGCTGACTCCTGATACAGTGCCATCACCGACTCCTGATACAGTGCCATCGCTGACTCCTGATGCAGTGCCATCGCTGACTCCTGATACAGTGCCATCACCGACTCCTGATACAGTCCCAATACTGACTCCTGATACAGTGCCATCGCCGACTCCTGATACAGTGCCATCGCCGGCACCTGATACAGTGCCATCGCCGGCTCCTGATACAGTGCCATCACTGACTCCTGATACAGTGCAATCACTGGCTCCTGATACAGTGCCATCACTGGCTCCTGATACAGTGCCATCACTGACTCCTGACACAGTGCCATCGCCAGCTCCTGATACAGTGCTATCACCGACTCCTGATACAGTGCCATCACTGTCTCCTGATACAGTGCCATCACTGACACCAGATACAGTGCCATCACTGACTCCTGATACAGTGCCATCACTGGCTCCTGATACAGTGCCATCACTGACTCCTGATACTGTGCCATCACCTGCTCCTGATACAGTGCCATCACCGGCTCCTGATACAGTGCCATCACTGACTCCTGATACAGTGCCATCACCGGCTCCTGATACAGTGCCATCACTGACTCGTGATACAGTGCCATCACCTGCTCCTGATACAGTGCCATCGCCGGCTCCTGATACAGTGCCATCAATGACTCCTGATACAGTGCCATCACTGACTCCTGATACAGTGCCATCATCGGCTCCTGATACAGTGCCATCACTGACTCCTGATACAGTGCCAATACAGACTCCTGATACAGTGCCATCGCCGGCTCCTGATACAGTGCCATCACTGACTCCTGATACAGTGCCATCACCTGCTCCTGTTACAGTGCCATCACCGGCTCCTGATACAGTGCCATCACTGACTCCTGATACAGTGCCATCACCGGCTCCTGATACAGTGCCATCACTGACTCCTGATACAGTGCCATCACTGACTCCTGATACAGTGCCATCACCTGCTCCTGATACAGTGCCATCGCCGGCTCCTGATACAGTGCCATCAATGACTCCTGATACAGTGCCATCAGCGGCTCCTGAAACAGTGCCATCACTGACTCCTGATACAGTGCCATCACCTGCTCCTGTTACAGTGCCATCGCCGGCTCCTGATACAGTGCCATCAATGACTCCTGATACAGTGCCATCACTGACTCCTGATACAGTGCCATCATCGGCTCCTGATACAGTGCCATCACTGACTCCTGATACAATGCCATCACCGGCTTCTGATGCAGTGCCATCACTGACTCCTGATACAGTGCCATCACTGACTCCTGATACAGTGCCATCACAGACTCCTGATACAGTGCCATCACTGACTCCTGATACAGTGCCATCACTGGCTCCTGATACAGTGCCATTACTGACTCCTGATACAGTGCCATCACTGAATCCTTATACAGTGCCATCGCCGGCTCCTGATACAGTGCCATCGCCGACTCCTGATACAGTGCCATCACCGACTCCTGATACAGTGCCATCACTGACTCCTGATACAGTGCCATCACTGGCTCCTGATACAGTGCCATCACTGACTCCTGATACAGTGCCATCACTGACTCCTGATACAGTGCCATCACTGACTCCTGATACAGTGCCATCACTGGCTCCTAATACAGTGCCATCACTGACTCCTGATGCAGTGCCATCACCTGCTCCTGATACAGTGCCATCACCGGCTCCTGATACAGTGCCATCACTGTCTCCTGATACAGTGCCATCACCGGCTCCTAATACAGTGCCATCACTGACTCCTGATACAGTGCCATCACCTGCTCCTGATACAGTGCCATCGCCGGCTCCTGATACAGTGCAATCAATGACTCCTGATACAGTGCCATCACTGACTCCTGATACAGTGCCATCATCGGCTCCTGATACAGTGCCATCACTGACTCCTGATACAGTGCCAATACAGACTCCTGATACAGTGCTATCGCCGGCTCCTGATACAGTGCCATCACTGGCTCCTGATACAGTGCCATCACCGGCTCCTCATACAGTGCCATCACTGACTCCTGATACAGTGCCATCACCGGCTCCTGATACAGTGCCATCACTGACTCCTGATACAGTGCCATCACATGCTCCTGATACAGTGCCATCGCCGGCTCCTGATACAGTGCCATCAATGACTCCTGATACAGCGCCATCACTGACTCCTGATACAGTGCCATCATCGGCTCCTGATACAGTGCCATCGCCGGCTCCTGATACAGTGCCATCACTGACTCCTGATACAATGCCATTACTTGCTCCTGATGCAGTGCCATCACTGACTCCTGATACAGTGCCATCACTGGCTCCTGATACAGTGCCATCACTGACTCCTGATACAGTGCCAATACTGGCTCCTGATACAGTGCCATCGCCGGCTCCTGATACAGTGACATCACTGACTCCTGTTACAGTGCCATCACTGACTCCTGATACAGTGCCATCACCGGCTCCTGATACAGTGCCATCACCGACTCCTGATACAGTGCCATCACCGACTCCTGATACAGTGCCATCACTGACTCCTGATACAGTGCCATCACAGACTCCTGATACAGTGCCATCACAGACTCCTGATACAGTGCCATCACAGACTCCTGATACAGTGCCATCACTGACTCCTGATACAGTGCCATCACCTGCTCCTGATACAGTACCATCGCCGGCTCCTGATACAGTGCCATCACCGACTCCTGATACATTGCCATCTCTGACTCCTGATACAGTGCCATCACTGACTCCTGATACAGTGCCAATACAGGCTCCTGATACAGTGCCATCGACGGCTCCTGATACAGTGCCATCACTGAATCCTGATACAGTGCCAATACAGGCTCCTGATACAGTGCCATCACCTTCTCCTGATACAGTGCCATCACCGGCTCCTGATACAGTGCCATCACCGACTCCTGAAACAATGCCATCACTTGCTCCTGATACAATGCCATCACTGACTCCTGATACAGTGCCATCACTGACTCCTGATACAGTGCCATCACTGGCTCCTGATACAGTGCCATCACTGCCTCCTGATACAGTGCCATCACCGACTCCTGATACAGTGCCATCACTGGCTCCTGATACAGTGCCATCACCGACTCCTGATACAGTGCCATCACTGACTCCTGTTACAGTGCCATCACCGGCTCCTGATACAGTGCCATCACCGACTCCTGATACAGTGCCATCACCGACTCCTGATACAGTGCCATCACTGACTCCTGATACAGTGCCATCACTGACTCCTGATACAGTGCCATCGCTGACTCCTGATACAGTGCCATCACTGACTCCTGATACAGTGCCATCACTGACTCCTGATACAGTCCCGTCGCTGACTCCTGATACAGTGCCATCGCTGACTCCTGATACAGTGCCATCACCGACTCCTGATACAGTGCCATCGCCGGCTCCAGATACAGTGCCATCACCGGCTCCTGATACAGTGCCATCACTGACTCCTGATACAGTGCCATCACTGACTCCTGATACAGTGCCATCACTGACTCCTGATACAGTGCCATCACTGACTCCTGATACAGTGCCATCGCTGACTCCTGATACAGTGCCATCACCGACTCCTGATACAGTGCCATCACAGACTCCTGATACAGTGCCATCACCGGCTCCTGATACAGTGCCATCACCGACTCCTGATACAGTGCCATCACCGACTCCTGATACAGTGCCATCACTGACTCCTGATACAGTGCCATCACTGACTCCTGATACAGTGCCATCGCTGACTCCTGATACAGTGCCATCACTGACTCCTGATACAGTGCCATCACTGACTCCTGATACAGTCCCGTCGCTGACTCCTGATACAGTGCCATCGCTGACTCCTGTTACAGTGCCATCACCGACTCCTGATACAGTGCCATCGCCGGCTCCAGATACAGTGCCATCACCGGCTCCTGATACAGTGCCATCACTGACTCCTGATACAGTGCCATCACTGACTCCTGATACAGTGCCATCACTGACTCCTGATACAGTGCCATCACTGACTCCTGATACAGTGCCATCACTGACTCCTAATACAGTGCCATCGCTGACTCCTGATACAGTGCCATCACCGACTCCTGATACAGTGCCATCACAGACTCCTGATACAGTGCCATCACCGGCTCCTGATACAGTGCCATCACCGACTCCTGATACAGTGCCATCACTGACTCCTGATACAGTGCCATCACCGGCTCCTGATACAGTGCCATCGCTGACTCCTGATACAGTGCCATCACTGACTCCTGATACAGTGCCATCACTGGCTCCTGATACAGTGCCATCACTGACTCCTGATACAGTGCCATCACTGACTCCTGATGCAGTGCCATCACTGGCTCCTGATACAGTGCCATCACTGACTCCTGATACAGTGCCATCACTGACTCCTGATACAGTGCCATCACTGACTCCTGATACAGTGCCATCACCTGCTCCTGATACAGTGTCATCACCGGCTCCTGATACAGTGCCATCACTGACTCCTGATACAGTGCCATCACCGGCTCCTGATACAGTGCCATCACTGACTCCTGATACAGTGCCATCACCTGCTCCTGATACAGTGCCATCGCCGGCTCCTGATACAGTGCCAACAATGACTCCTGATACAGTGCCATCACTGACTCCTGTAACAGTGCCATCATCGGCTCCTGATACAGTGCCATCACTGACTCCTGATACAGTGCCAATACAGGCTCCTGATACAGTGCCATCGACGGCTCCTGATACAGTGCCATCACTGAATCCTGATACAGTGCCAATACAGGCTCCTGATACAGTGCCATCACCTTCTCCTGATACAGTGCCATCACCGGCTCCTGATACAGTGCCATCACTGACTCCTGATACAGTGCCATCACCGGCTCCTGATACAGTGCCATCACTGACTCCTGATACAGTGCCATCACCTGCTCCTGATACAGTGCCATCGCCGGCTCCTGATACAGTGCCATCACCGACTCCTGATACAATGCCATCACTTGCTCCTGATACAATGCCATCACTGACTCCTGATACAGTGCCATCACTGACTCCTGATACAGTGCCATCACTGGCTCCTGATACAGTGCCATCACTGCCTCCTGATACAGTGCCATCACCGACTCCTGATACAGTGCCATCACTGACTCCTGATACAGTGCCGTCGCTGACTCCTGATACAGTCCCGTCGCTGACTCCTGATACAGTGCCATCGCTGACTCCTGATACAGTGCCATCACTGACTCCTGATACAGTGCCATCGCCGGCTCCAGATACAGTGCCATCACCGACTCCTGATACAGTGCCATCACTGACTCCTGATACAGTGCCATCACTGACTCCTGATACAGTGCCATCACTGACTCCTGATACAGTGCCATCACTGACTCCTGATACAGTGCCATCACTGACTCCTGATACAGTGCCATCACTGACTCCTGATACAGTGCCATCGCTGACTCCTGATACAGTGCCATCACCGACTCCTGATACAGTGCCATCACAGACTCCTGATACAGTGCCATCACCGGCTCCTGATACAGTGCCATCACCGACTCCTGATACAGTGCCATCACTGACTCCTGATACAGTGCCATCACCGGCTCCTGATACAGTGCCAATACTGGCTCCTGATACAGTGCCATCGCCGGCTCCTGATACAGTGCCATCACCGGCTCCTGATACAGTGCCATCACCGGCTCCTAATACAGTGCCATCACTGACTCCTGATACAGTGCCATCACCTGCTCCTGATACAGTGCCATCGCCGGCTCCTGATACAGTGCAATCAATGACTCCTGATACAGTGCCATCACTGACTCCTGATACAGTGCCATCATCGGCTCCTGATACAGTGCCATCACTGACTCCTGATACAGTGCCAATACAGACTCCTGATACAGTGCTATCGCCGGCTCCTGATACAGTGCCATCACTGGCTCCTGATACAGTGCCATCACCGGCTCCTCATACAGTGCCATCACTGACTCCTGATACAGTGCCATCACCGGCTCCTGATACAGTGCCATCACTGACTCCTGATACAGTGCCATCACCTGCTCCTGATACAGTGCCATCGCCGGCTCCTGATACAGTGCCATCAATGACTCCTGATACAGTGCCATCACTGACTCCTGATACAGTGCCATCATCGGCTCCTGATACAGTGCCATCGCCGGCTCCTGATACAGTGCCATCACTGACTCCTGATACAATGCCATTACTTGCTCCTGATGCAGTGCCATCACTGACTCCTGATACAGTGCCATCACTGGCTCCTGATACAGTGCCATCACTGACTCCTGATACAGTGCCAATACTGGCTCCTGATACAGTGCCATCGCCGGCTCCTGATACAGTGACATCACTGACTCCTGTTACAGTGCCATCACTGACTCCTGATACAGTGCCATCACTGACTCCTGATACAGTGCCATCACCGACTCCTGATACAGTGCCATCACTGACTCCTGATACAGTGCCATCACCGGCTCCTGATACAGTGCCAATACTGGCTCCTGATACAGTGCCATCGCCGGCTCCTGATACAGTGCCATCACTGACTCCTGATACAGTGCCATCACTGGCTCCTAATACAGTGCCATCACTGACTCCTGATGCAGTGCCATCACCTGCTCCTGATACAGTGCCATCACCGGCTCCTGATACAGTGCCATCACTGTCTCCTGATACAGTGCCATCACCGGCTCCTAATACAGTGCCATCATTGACTCCTGATACAGTGCCATCACCTGCTCCTGATACAGTGCCATCGCCGGCTCCTGATACAGTGCAATCAATGACTCCTGATACAGTGCCATCACTGACTCCTGATACAGTGCCATCATCGGCTCCTGATACAGTGCCATCACTGACTCCTGATACAGTGCCAATACAGACTCCTGATACAGTGCTATCGCCGGCTCCTGATACAGTGCCATCACTGGCTCCTGATACAGTGCCATCACCGGCTCCTCATACAGTGCCATCACTGACTCCTGATACAGTGCCATCACCGGCTCCTGATACAGTGCCATCACTGACTCCTGATACAGTGCCATCACCTGCTCCTGATGCAGTGCCATCGCCGGCTCCTGATACAGTGCCATCACTGACTCCTGATACAATGCCATTACTTGCTCCTGATGCAGTGCCATCACTGACTCCTGATACAGTGCCATCACTGGCTCCTGATACAGTGCCATCACTGACTCCTGATACAGTGCCAATACTGGCTCCTGATACAGTGCCATCGCCGGCTCCTGATACAGTGCCATCACAGACTCCTGATACAGTGCCATCACAGACTCCTGATACAGTGCCATCACTGACTCCTGATACAGTGCCATCACCTGCTCCTGATACAGTACCATCGCCGGCTCCTGATACAGTGCCATCACCGACTCCTGATACATTGCCATCTGTGACTCCTGATACAGTGCCATCACTGGCTCCTGATACAGTGCCATCACTGACTCCTGATACAGTGCCATCATTGACTCCTGATGCAGTGCCATCACTGGCTCCTGATACAGTGCCATCACTGGCTCCTGATACAGTGCCATCACTGACTCCTGATACAGTGCCATCACTGACTCCTGATACAGTGCCATCACCTGCTCCTGATACAGTGTCATCACCGGCTCCTGATACAGTGCCATCACTGACTCCTGATACAGTGCCATCACCGGCTCCTGATACAGTGCCATCACTGACTCCTGATACAGTGCGATCACCTGCTCCTGATACAGTGCCATCGCCGGCTCCTGATACAGTGCCAACAATGACTCCTGATACAGTGCCATCACTGACTCCTGTAACAGTGCCATCATCGGCTCCTGATACAGTGCCATCACTGACTCCTGATACAGTGCCAATACAGGCTCCTGATACAGTGCCATCGATGGCTCCTGATACAGTGCCATCACTGAATCCTGATACAGTGCCAATACAGGCTCCTGATACAGTGCCATCACCTTCTCCTGATACAGTGCCATCACCGGCTCCTGATACAGTGCCATCACTGACTCCTGATACAGTGCCATCACCGGCTCCTGATACAGTGCCATCACTGACTCCTGATACAGTGCCATCGCCGGCTCCTGATACAGTGCCATCACCGGCTCCTGATACAGTGCCATCACCGACTCCTGATACAGTGCCATCACTGACTCCTGATACAGTGCCATCACTGACTCCTGATACAGTGCCATCGCTGACTCCTGATACAGTGCCATCACTGACTCCTGATACAGTGCCATCACTGACTCCTGATACAGTCCCGTCGCTGACTCCTGATACAGTGCCATCACTGACTCCTGATACAGTGCCATCACTGACTCCTGATACAGTGCCATCGCCGGCTCCAGATACAGTGCCATCACCGGCTCCTGATACAGTGCCATCACTGACTCCTGATACAGTGCCATCACTGACTCCTGATACAGTGCCATCACTGACTCCTGATACAGTGCCATCACTGACTCCTGATACAGTGCCATCACTGACTCCTGATACAGTGCCATCACTGACTCCTGATACAGTGCCATCGCTGACTCCTGATACAGTGCCATCACCGACTCCTGATACAGTGCCATCACAGACTCCTGATACAGTGCCATCACCGGCTCCTGATACAGTGCCATCACCGACTCCTGATACAGTGCCATCACTGACTCCTGATACAGTGCCATCACCGGCTCCTGATACAGTGCCATCGCTGACTCCTGATACAGTGCCATCACCGACTCCTGATACAGTGCCATCGCTGACTCCTGATGCAGTGCCATCGCTGACTCCTGATACAGTGCCATCACCGACTCCTGATACAGTCCCAATACTGACTCCTGATACAGTGCCATCGCCGACTCCTGATACAGTGCCATCGCCGGCACCTGATACAGTGCCATCGCCGGCTCCTGATACAGTGCCATCACTGACTCCTGATACAGTGCAATCACTGGCTCCTGATACAGTGCCATCACTGGCTCCTGATACAGTGCCATCACTGACTCCTGACACAGTGCCATCGCCAGCTCCTGATACAGTGCTATCACCGACTCCTGATACAGTGCCATCACTGTCTCCTGATACAGTGCCATCACTGACTCCAGATACAGTGCCATCACTGACTCCTGATACAGTGCCATCACTGGCTCCTGATACAGTGCCATCACTGACTCCTGATACTGTGCCATCACCTGCTCCTGATACAGTGCCATCACCGGCTCCTGATACAGTGCCATCACTGACTCCTGATACAGTGCCATCACCGGCTCCTGATACAGTGCCATCACTGACTCGTGATACAGTGCCATCACCTGCTCCTGATACAGTGCCATCGCCGGCTCCTGATACAGTGCCATCAATGACTCCTGATACAGTGCCATCACTGACTCCTGATACAGTGCCATCATCGGCTCCTGATACAGTGCCATCACTGACTCCTGATACAGTGCCAATACAGACTCCTGATACAGTGCCATCGCCGGCTCCTGATACAGTGCCATCACTGACTCCTGATACAGTGCCATCACCTGCTCCTGTTACAGTGCCATCACCGGCTCCTGATACAGTGCCATCACTGACTCCTGATACAGTGCCATCACCGGCTCCTGATACAGTGCCATCACTGACTCCTGATACAGTGCCATCACTGACTCCTGATACAGTGCCATCACCTGCTCCTGATACAGTGCCATCGCCGGCTCCTGATACAGTGCCATCAATGACTCCTGATACAGTGCCATCAGCGGCTCCTGAAACAGTGCCATCACTGACTCCTGATACAGTGCCATCACCTGCTCCTGTTACAGTGCCATCGCCGGCTCCTGATACAGTGCCATCAATGACTCCTGATACAGTGCCATCACTGACTCCTGATACAGTGCCATCATCGGCTCCTGATACAGTGCCATCACTGACTCCTGATACAATGCCATCACCGGCTTCTGATGCAGTGCCATCACTGACTCCTGATACAGTGCCATCACTGACTCCTGATACAGTGCCATCACAGACTCCTGATACAGTGCCATCACTGACTCCTGATACAGTGCCATCACTGGCTCCTGATACAGTGCCATCACTGACTCCTGATACAGTGCCATCACTGACTCCTTATACAGTGCCATCGCCGGCTCCTGATACAGTGCCATCGCCGACTCCTGATACAGTGCCATCACCGACTCCTGATACAGTGCCATCACTGACTCCTGATACAGTGCCATCACTGGCTCCTGATACAGTGCCATCACTGACTCCTGATACAGTGCCATCACTGACTCCTGATACAGTGCCATCACTGACTCCTGATACAGTGCCATCACTGGCTCCTAATACAGTGCCATCACTGACTCCTGATGCAGTGCCATCACCTGCTCCTGATACAGTGCCATCACCGGCTCCTGATACAGTGCCATCACTGTCTCCTGATACAGTGCCATCACCGGCTCCTAATACAGTGCCATCACTGACTCCTGATACAGTGCCATCACCTGCTCCTGATACAGTGCCATCGCCGGCTCCTGATACAGTGCAATCAATGACTCCTGATACAGTGCCATCACATGCTCCTGATACAGTGCCATCGCCGGCTCCTGATACAGTGCCATCAATGACTCCTGATACAGCGCCATCACTGACTCCTGATACAGTGCCATCATCGGCTCCTGATACAGTGCCATCGCCGGCTCCTGATACAGTGCCATCACTGACTCCTGATACAATGCCATTACTTGCTCCTGATGCAGTGCCATCACTGACTCCTGATACAGTGCCATCACTGGCTCCTGATACAGTGCCATCACTGACTCCTGATACAGTGCCAATACTGGCTCCTGATACAGTGCCATCGCCGGCTCCTGATACAGTGACATCACTGACTCCTGTTACAGTGCCATCACTGACTCCTGATACAGTGCCATCACCGGCTCCTGATACAGTGCCATCACCGACTCCTGATACAGTGCCATCACCGACTCCTGATACAGTGCCATCACTGACTCCTGATACAGTGCCATCACAGACTCCTGATACAGTGCCATCACAGACTCCTGATACAGTGCCATCACAGACTCCTGATACAGTGCCATCACTGACTCCTGATACAGTGCCATCACCTGCTCCTGATACAGTACCATCGCCGGCTCCTGATACAGTGCCATCACCGACTCCTGATACATTGCCATCTCTGACTCCTGATACAGTGCCATCACTGGCTCCTGATACAGTGCCATCACTGACTCCTGATACAGTGCCATCACTGACTCCTGATGCAGTGCCATCACTGGCTCCTGATACAGTGCCATCACTGGCTCCTGATACAGTGCCATCACTGACTCCTGATACAGTGCCATCACTGACTCCTGATACAGTGCCATCACCTGCTCCTGATACAGTGTCATCACCGGCTCCTGATACAGTGCCATCACTGAATCCTGATACAGTGCCATCACCGGCTCCTGATACAGTGCCATCACTGACTCCTGATACAGTGCGATCACCTGCTCCTGATACAGTGCCATCGCCGGCTCCTGATACAGTGCCAACAATGACTCCTGATACAGTGCCATCACTGACTCCTGTGACAGTGCCATCATCGGCTCCTGATACAGTGCCATCACTGACTCCTGATACAGTGCCAATACAGGCTCCTGATACAGTGCCATCGACGGCTCCTGATACAGTGCCATCACTGAATCCTGATACAGTGCCAATACAGGCTCCTGATACAGTGCCATCACCTTCTCCTGATACAGTGCCATCACTGACTCCTGATACAGTGCCATCACCGGCTCCTGATACAGTGCCATCGCTGACTCCTGATACAGTGCCATCACCGACTCCTGATACAGTGCCATCGCTGACTACTGATGCAGTGCCATCGCTGACTCCTGATACAGTGCCATCACCGAATCCTGATACAGTCCCAATACTGACTCCTGATACAGTGCCATCGCCGACTCCTGATACAGTGCCATCGCCGGCACCTGATACAGTGCCATCGCCGGCTCCTGATACAGTGCCATCACTGACTCCTGATACAGTGCAATCACTGGCTCCTGATACAGTGCCATCACTGGCTCCTGATACAGTGCCATCACTGACTCCTGACACAGTGCCATCGCCGGCTCCTGATACAGTGCTATCACCGACTCCTGATACAGTGCCATCACTGACTCCTGATACAGTGCCATCACTGGCTCCTGATACAGTGCCATCACTGACTCCTGATACAGTGCCATCACTGACTCCAGATACAGTGCCATCACTGACTCCTGATACTGTGCCATCACCTGCTCCTGATACAGTGCCATCACCGGCTCCTGATACAGTGCCATCACTGACTCCTGATACAGTGCCATCACCGGCTCCTGATACAGTGCCATCACTGACTCGTGATACAGTGCCATCACCTGCTCCTGATACAGTGCCATCGCCGGCTCCTGATACAGTGCCATCAATGACTCCTGATAGAGTGCCATCACTGACTCCTGATACAGTGCCATCATCGGCTCCTGATACAGTGCCATCACTGACTCCTGATACAGTGCCAATACAGACTCCTGATACAGTGCCATCGCCGGCTCCTGATACAGTGCCATCACTGACTCCTGATACAGTGCCATCACCTGCTCCTGTTACAGTGCCATCACCGGCTCCTGATACAGTGCCATCACTGACTCCTGATACAGTCCCGTCGCTGACTCCTGATACAGTGCCATCGCTGACTCCTGATACAGTGCCATCACCGACTCCTGATACAGTGCCATCGCCGGCTCCAGATACAGTGCCATCACCGGCTCCTGATACAGTGCCATCACTGACTCCTGATACAGTGCCATCACTGACTCCTGATACAGTGCCATCACTGACTCCTGATACAGTGCCATCACTGACTCCTGATACAGTGCCATCACTGACTCCTAATACAGTGCCATCGCTGACTCCTGATACAGTGCCATCACCGACTCCTGATACAGTGCCATCACAGACTCCTGATACAGTGCCATCACCGGCTCCTGATACAGTGCCATCACCGACTCCTGATACAGTGCCATCACTGACTCCTGATACAGTGCCATCACCGGCTCCTGATACAGTCCCAATACTGACTCCTGATACAGTGCCATCGCCGACTCCTGATACAGTGCCATCGCCGGCACCTGATACAGTGCCATCGCCGGCTCCTGATACAGTGCCATCACTGACTCCTGATACAGTGCAATCACTGGCTCCTGATACAGTGCCATCACTGGCTCCTGATACAGTGCCATCACTGACTCCTGACACAGTGCCATCGCCGGCTCCTGATACAGTGCTATCACCGACTCCTGATACAGTGCCATCACTGACTCCTGATACAGTGCCATCACTGGCTCCTGATACAGTGCCATCACTGACTCCTGATACAGTGCCATCACTGACTCCAGATACAGTGCCATCACTGACTCCTGATACTGTGCCATCACCTGCTCCTGATACAGTGCCATCACCGGCTCCTGATACAGTGCCATCACTGACTCCTGATACAGTGCCATCACCGGCTCCTGATACAGTGCCATCACTGACTCGTGATACAGTGCCATCACCTGCTCCTGATACAGTGCCATCGCCGGCTCCTGATACAGTGCCATCAATGACTCCTGATAGAGTGCCATCACTGACTCCTGATACAGTGCCATCATCGGCTCCTGATACAGTGCCATCACTGACTCCTGATACAGTGCCAATACAGACTCCTGATACAGTGCCATCGCCGGCTCCTGATA
Source organism: Heptranchias perlo (assembly GCF_035084215.1). Taxonomy (NCBI): domain Eukaryota; kingdom Metazoa; phylum Chordata; class Chondrichthyes; order Hexanchiformes; family Hexanchidae; genus Heptranchias; species Heptranchias perlo. Next base: position 4,610,589 of record NC_090350.1, on the reverse strand, counting down.
CAGTGCCATCACTGACTCCTGATACAGTGCCATCACCTGCTCCTGTTACAGTGCCATCACCGGCTCCTGATACAGTGCCATCACTGACTCCTGATACAGTGCCATCACCGGCTCCTGATACAGTGTCATCACTGACTCCTGATACAGTGCCATCACTGACTCCTGATACAGTGCCATCACCTGCTCCTGATACAGTGCCATCGCCGGCTCCTGATACAGTGCCATCAATGACTCCTGATACAGTGCCATCAGCGGCTCCTGATACAGTGCCATCACTGACTCCTGATACAGTGCCATCACCTGCTCCTGTTACAGTGCCATCGCCGGCTCCTGATACAGTGCCATCAATGACTCCTGATACAGTGCCATCACTGACTCCTGATACAGTGCCATCATCGGCTCCTGATACAGTGCCATCACTGACTCCTGATACAATGCCATCACCGGCTTCTGATGCAGTGCCATCATTGACTCCTGATACAGTGCCATCACTGACTCCTGATACAGTGCCATCACTGACTCCTGATACAGTGCCATCACAGACTCCTGATACAGTGCCATCACTGACTCCTGATACAGTGCCATCACAGACTCCTGATACAGTGCCATCACTGACTCCTGATACAGTGCCATCACTGACTCCTGATACAGTGCCATCACTGACTCCTGATACAGTGCCATCACAGACTCCTGATACAGTGCCATCACTGACTCCTGATACAGTGCCATCACTGGCTCCTGATACAGTGCCATTACTGACTCCTGATACAGTGCCATCACCGACTCCTGATACAGTGCCATCACTGACTCCTGATGCAGTGCCATCACTGGCTCCTGATACAGTGCCATCACTGGCTCCTGATACAGTGCCATCACTGACTCCTGATACAGTGCCATCACTGACTCCTGATACAGTGCCATCACCTGCTCCTGATACAGTGTCATCACCGGCTCCTGATACAGTGCCATCACTGAATCCTGATACAGTGCCATCACCGGCTCCTGATACAGTGCCATCACTGACTCCTGATACAGTGCGATCACCTGCTCCTGATACAGTGCCATCGCCGGCTCCTGATACAGTGCCAACAATGACTCCTGATACAGTGCCATCACTGACTCCTGTAACAGTGCCATCATCGGCTCCTGATACAGTGCCATCACTGACTCCTGATACAGTGCCAATACAGGCTCCTGTTACAGTGCCATCGACGGCTCCTGATACAGTGCCATCACTGAATCCTGATACAGTGCCAATACAGGCTCCTGATACAGTGCCATCACCTTCTCCTGATACAGTGCCATCACCGGCTCCTGATACAGTGCCATCACCGACTCCTGAAACAATGCAATCACTTGCTCCTGATACAATGCCATCACTGACTCCTGATACAGTGCCATCACTGACTCCTGATACAGTGCCATCACTGGCTCCTGATACAGTGCCATCACTGCCTCCTGATACAGTGCCATCACCGACTCCTGATACAGTGCCATCACTGGCTCCTGATACAGTGCCATCACCGACTCCTGATACAGTGCCATCACTGACTCCTGTTACAGTGCCATCACCGGCTCCTGATACAGTGCCATCACCGACTCCTGATACAGTGCCATCACCGACTCCTGATACAGTGCCATCACTGACTCCTGATACAGTGCCATCACTGACTCCTGATACAGTGCCATCGCTGACTCCTGATACAGTGCCATCACTGACTCCTGATACAGTGCCATCACTGACTCCTGATACAGTCCCGTCGCTGACTCCTGATACAGTGCCATCGCTGACTCCTGATACAGTGCCATCACCGACTCCTGATACAGTGCCATCGCCGGCTCCAGATACAGTGCCATCACCGGCTCCTGATACAGTGCCATCACTGACTCCTGATACAGTGCCATCACTGACTCCTGATACAGTGCCATCACTGACTCCTGATACAGTGCCATCACTGACTCCTGATACAGTGCCATCACTGACTCCTGATACAGTGCCATCGCTGACTCCTGATACAGTGCCATCACCGACTCCTGATACAGTGCCATCACGGACTCCTGATACAGTGCCATCACCGGCTCCTGATACAGTGCCATCACCGACTCCTGATACAGTGCCATCACCGACTCCTGATACAGTGCCATCACTGACTCCTGATACAGTGCCATCACTGACTCCTGATACAGTGCCATCGCTGACTCCTGATACAGTGGCATCACTGACTCCTGATACAGTGCCATCACTGACTCCTGATACAGTCCCGTCGCTGACTCCTGATACAGTGCCATCGCTGACTCCTGATACAGTGCCATCACCGACTCCTGATACAGTGCCATCGCCGGCTCCAGATACAGTGCCATCACCGGCTCCTGATACAGTGCCATCACTGACTCCTGATACAGTGCCATCACTGACTCCTGATACAGTGCCATCACTGACTCCTGATACAGTGCCATCACTGACTCCTGATACAGTGCCATCGCTGACTCCTGATACAGTGCCATCACCGACTCCTGATACAGTGCCATCACAGACTCCTGATACAGTGCCATCACCGGCTCCTGATACAGTGCCATCACCGACTCCTGATACAGTGCCATCACTGACTCCTGATACAGTGCCATCACCGGCTCCTGATACAGTGCCATCGCTGACTCCTGATACAGTGCCATCACCGACTCCTGATACAGTGCCATCGCTGACTACTGATGCAGTGCCATCGCTGACTCCTGATACAGTGCCATCACCGAATCCTGATACAGTCCCAATACTGACTCCTGATACAGTGCCATCGCCGACTCCTGATACAGTGCCATCGCCGGGACCTGATACAGTGCCATCGCCGGCTCCTGATACAGTGCCATCACTGACTCCTGATACAGTGCAATCACTGGCTCCTGATACAGTGCCATCACTGGCTCCTGATACAGTGCCATCACTGACTCCTGACACAGTGCCATCGCCGGCTCCTGATACAGTGCTATCACCGACTCCTGATACAGTGCCATCACTGACTCCTGATACAGTGCCATCACTGGCTTCTGATACAGTGCCATCACTGAGTCCTGATACAGTGCCATCACTGACTCCAGATACAGTGCCATCACTGACTCCTGATACAGTGCCATCACTGGCTCCTGATACAGTGCCATCACTGACTCCTGATACTGTGCCATCACCTGCTCCTGATACAGTGCCATCACCGGCTCCTGATACAGTGCCATCACTGACTCCTGATACAGTGCCATCAACGGCTCCTGATACAGTGCCATCACTGACTCGTGATACAGTGCCATCACCTGCTCCTGATACAGTGCCATCGCCGGCTCCTGATACAGTGCCATCAATGACTCCTGATACAGTGCCATCACTGACTCCTGATACAGTGCCATCATCGGCTCCTGATACAGTGCCATCACTGACTCCTGATACAGTGCCAATACAGACTCCTGATACAGTGCCATCGCCGGCTCCTGATACAGTGCCATCACTGACTCCTGATACAGTGCCATCACCTGCTCCTGTTACAGTGCCATCACCGGATCCTGATACAGTGCCATCACTGACTCCTGATACAGTGCCATCACCGGCTCCTGATACAGTGCCATCACTGACTCCTGATACAGTGCCATCACTGACTCCTGATACAGTGCCATCACCTGCTCCTGATACAGTGCCATCGCCGGCTCCTGATACAGTGCCATCAATGACTCCTGATACAGTGCCATCAGCGGCTCCTGATACAGTGCCATCACTGACTCCTGATACAGTGCCATCACCTGCTCCTGTTACAGTGCCATCGCCGGCTCCTGATACAGTGCCATCAATGACTCCTGATACAGTGCCATCACTGACTCCTGATACAGTGCCATCATCGGCTCCTGATACAGTGCCATCACTGACTCCTGATACAATGCCATCACCGGCTTCTGATGCAGTGCCATCATTGACTCCTGATACAGTGCCATCACTGACTCCTGATACAGTGCCATCACAGACTCCTGATACAGTGCCATCACTGGCTCCTGATACAGTGCCATCACTGACTCCTGATACAGTGCCATCACTGACTCCTTATACAGTGCCATCGCCGGCTCCTGATACAGTGCCATCGCCGACTCCTGATACAGTGCCATCACCGACTCCTGATACAGTGCCATCACTGACTCCTGATACAGTGCCATCACTGGCTCCTGATACAGTGCCATCACTGACTCCTGATACAGTGCCATCACTGACTCCTGATACAGTGCCATCACTGACTCCTGATACAGTGCCATCACTGGCTCCTAATACAGTGCCATCACTGACTCCTGATGCAGTGCCATCACCTGCTCCTGATACAGTGCCATCACCGTCTCCTGATACAGTGCCATCACTGTCTCCTGATACAGTGCCATCACCGGCTCCTAATACAGTGCCATCACTGACTCCTGATACAGTGCCATCACCTGCTCCTGATACAGTGCCATCGCCGGCTCCTGATACAGTGCAATCAATGACTCCTGATACAGTGCCATCACTGACTCCTGATACAGTGCCATCATCGGCTCCTGATACAGTGCCATCACTGACTCCTGATGCAGTGCCAATACAGACTCCTGATACAGTGCTATCGCCGGCTCCTGATACAGTGCCATCACCTGCTCCTGATACAGTGCCATCACCGGCTCCTCATACAGTGCCATCACTGACTCCTGATACAGTGCCATCACCGGCTCCTGATACAGTGCCATCACTGACTCCTGACACAGTGCCATCACCTGCTCCTGATACAGTGCCATCGCCGGCTCCTGATACAGTGCCATCGCCGGCTCCTGATACAGTGCCATCACTGACTCCTGATACAATGCCATTACTTGCTCCTGATGCAGTGCCATCACTGACTCCTGATACAGTGCCATCACTGGCTCCTGATACAGTGCCATCACTGACTCCTGATACAGTGCCAATACTGGCTCCTGATACAGTGCCATCGCCGGCTCCTGATACAGTGACATCACTGACTCCTGTTACAGTGCCATCACTGACGCCTGATACAGTGCCATCACTGACTCCTGATACAGTGCCATCACCGGCTCCTGATACAGTGCCATCACCGACTCCTGATACAGTGCCATCACCGACTCCTGATACAGTGCCATCACTGACTCCTGATACAGTGCCATCACAGACTCGTGATACAGTGCCATCACAGACTCCTGATACAGTGCCATCACAGATTCCTGATACAGTGCCATCACTGACTCCTGATACAGTGCCATCACTGACTGCTGATACAGTGCCATCGCCGGCTCCTGATACAGTGCCATCACTGACTCCTGATGCAGTGCCATCGCCGGCTCCTGATACAGTGCCATCACTGACTCCTGATACAGTGCCATCACAGACTCCTGATACAGTGCCATCACAGACTCCTGATACAGTGCCATCACCGACTCCTGATACAGTGCCATCGCTGACTCCTGATACAGTGCCATCGCCGGCTCCTGATACAGTGCCATCACTGACTCCTGATACAGTGCCATCGCCGGCTCCTGATACAGTGCCATCACTGACTCCTGATACAGTGCCATCACCGACTCCTGATACAGTGCCATCACTGACTCCTGATACAGTGCCATCGCCGGCTCCTGATACAGTGCCATCGCCAGCTCCTGATACAGTGCCATCACCGACTCCTGATACAGTGCCAATACTGACTCCTGATACAGTGCCATCGCCGGCTCCTGATACAGTGCCAATACTGACTCCTGATACAGTGCCATCACCGGCTCCTGATACAGTGCCATCACTGACTCCTGATACAGTGCCATCACCGGCTCCTGATACAGTGCCAATACTGACTCCTGATACAGTGCCATCACTGAGTCCTGATACAGTGCCATCGTCGGCTCCTGATACAGTGCCATCACCGGCTCCTGATACAGTGCCATCACCGGCTCTTGATACAGTGCCATCACTGACTCCTGATACAGTGCCATCACTGACTCCTGATTCAGTGCCATCACTGACTCCTGATACAGTGCCATCACTGACTCCTGATACAGTGCCATCACTGACTCCTGATACAGTGCCAATACTGACTCCTGATACAGTGCCATCACTGACTCCTGATACAGTGCCATCACCGGCTCCTGATACAGTGCCATCACCGGCTCCAGATACAGTGCCATCACCTGCTCCTGATACAGTGGCATCACCAGCTCCTGATACAGTGCCATCACTGAATCCTGATACAGTGCCATCACTGACTCCTGATACAGTGCCATCACTGATTCCTGTTACAGTGCCATCACTGACTCCTGATACAGTGCCATCACTGACTCCTGATACAGTGCCATCACTGACTCCTGATACAGTGCCATCACCGGCTCCTGATACAGTGCCATCATTGACTCCTGATGCAGTGCCATCACTGACTCCTGATACAGTGCCATCACTGACTCCTGATACAGTGCCAATACTGACTCCTGATACAGTGCCATCACTGACTCCTTATACAGTGCCATCACTGACTCCTGATACAGTGCCATCGCCGGCTCCTGATACAGTGCCATCACCGGCTCCTGATACAGTGCCATCACCGGCTCCTGATACAGTGCCATCACTGACTCCTGATACAGTGCCATCACCGGTTCCTGATACAGTGCCATCACTGACTCCTGATACAGTGCCATCACTGACTCCTGATACAGTGCCATCACTGACTCCTGATACAGTGCCATCACTGACTCCTGATACAGTGCCATCGCCGGCTCCTGATACAGTGCCATCACTGACTCCTGATACAGAGCCATCACCTGCTCCTGATACAGTGCCATCACCGGCTCCTGATACAGTGCCATCACTGATTCCTGATACAGTGCCATCACCGGCTCCTGATACAGTGCCATCACTAACTCCTGATACAGTGCCATCGCCGGCTCCTGATACAGTGCCATCGCCGGCTCCTGATACAGTGCCATAACTGACTCCTGATACAGTGCCATCGCCGACTCCTGATACAGTGCCATCACTGACTCCTGATACAGTGCCATCACTGACTCCTGATACAGTGCCATCACTGACTCCTGATACAGTGCCATCACTGACTCCTGATACAGTGCCATCATCGGGTCCTGATACAGTGCCATCGCCGGCTCCTGATACAGTGCCAATACAGACTCCTGATACAGTGCCATCGCCGGCTCCTGATACAGTGCCATCAGTGACTCCTGATACAGTGCCATCACCGGCTCCTAACACAGTGCCATCGCCGGCTCCTGATACAGTGCCATCACTGACTCCTGATACAGTGCCATCACTTGCTCCTGATACAGTGCCATCACTGACTCCTGATACAGTACCATCACTGGCTCCTAATACAGTGCCATCACTGACTCCTGATACAGTGCCATCACTGACTCCTGATACAGTGCCATCACAGACTCCTGATACAGTGCCATCACCGGCTCCTGATACAGTGCCATCACTGACTCCTAATACAGTGCCAATACTGGCTCCTGATACAGTGCGATCGCCGGCTCCTGATACAGTGCCATCGCTGACTCCTGATACAGTGCCATCACCGACTCCTGATACAGTGCCATCACCGGCTCCTGATACCGTGCCATCACCGACTCCTGACACAGTGCCATCACTGACTCCTGATACAGTGCCATCACTGACTCCTGATACAGTGCCATCACTGACTCCTGATACAGTGCCATCACTGACTCCTGATACAGTGCCATCACCTGCTCCTGATACAGTGCCATCACTGACTCCTGATACAGTGCCATCACTGACTCCTGATACAGTGCCATCACAGACTCCTGATACAGTGCAATCACCGGCTCCTGATACAGTGCCATCACTGACTCCTGATACAGTGCCAATACTGGCTCCTGATACAGTGCGATCGCCGGCTCCTGATACAGTGCCATCGCTGACTCCTGATACAGTGCCATCACCGACTCCTGATACAGTGCCATCAACGGCTCCTGATACCGTGCCATCACCGACTCCTGATACAGTGCCATCGCCGGCTCCTGATACAGTGCCATCGCCGGCTCCTGATACAGTGCCATCACCGACTCCTGATACAGTGCCAATACTGACTCCTGATACAGTGCCATCGCCGGCTCCTGATACAGTGCCAATACTGACTCCTGATACAGTGCCATCACCGGCTCCTGATACAGAGCCATCACTGACTCCTGATACAGTGCCATCACCGGCTCCTGATACAGTGCCAATACTGACTCCTGATACAGTGCCATCACTGACTCCTGATACAGTGCCATCACTGACTCCTGATTCAGTGCCATCACTGACTCCTGATACAGTGCCATCACTGACTCCTGATACAGTGCCATCACTGACTCCTGATACAGTGCCAATACTGACTCCTGATACAGTGCCATCACTGACTCCTGATACAGTGCCATCACCGGCTCCTTATACAGTGCCATCACCGGCTCCAGATACAGTGCCATCACCTGCTCATGATACAATGGCATCACCAGCTCCTGATACAGTGCCATCACTGACTCCTGATACAGTGCCATCACTGACTCCTGATACAGTGCCATCACTGACTCCTGTTACAGTGCCATCACTGACTCCTGATACAGTGCCATCACTGACTCCTGATACAGTGCCATCACTGACTCCTGATACAGTGCCATCACCGGCTCCTGATACAGTGCCATCATTGACTCCTGATGCAGTGCCATCACTGACTCCTGATACAGTGCCATCACTGACTCCTGATACAGTGCCAATACTGACTCCTGATACAGTGCCATCACTGACTCCTTATACAGTGCCATCACTGACTCCTGATACAGTGCCATCGCCGGCTCCTGATACAGTGCCATCACTGACTCCTGATACAGTGCCATTGCCGGCTCCTGATACAGTGCCATCACTGACTCCTGATACAGTGCCATCACTGACTCCTGATACAGTGCCATCACTGACTCCTGATACAGTGCCATCACTGACTCCTGATACAGTGCCATCACCGGCTCCTGATACAGTGCCATCACTGACTCCTGATACAGTGCCATCACTGACTCCTGATACAGTGCCATCACTGACTCCTGATACAGTGCCATCACTGACACCTGATACAGTGCCATCACCGGCTCCTGATACAGTGCCATCACCTGCTCCTGATACATTGCCATTACTGACTCCTGATACAGTGCCATCACCGGCTCCTGATACAGTGCCATCACCTGCTCCTGATACAGTGCCATCACTGACTCCTGATACAGTGCCATCACTGACTCCTGATACAGTGCCATCACTGACTCCTGATACAGTGCCATCACTGACTCCTCATACAGTGCCATCACTGACTCCTGATACAGTGCCATCACCTGCTCCTAATACAGTGCCATCACCGGCTCCTGATACAGTGCCATCACCGGCTCCTGATACAGTGCCATCACTGACTCCTGATACAGTGCCATTACCGGCTCCTGATACAGAGCCATCACCGGCTCCTGGTACAGTGCCATCACTGACTCCTGATACAGTGCCATCACTGACTCCTGATACAGTGCCATCACCTGCTCCTGATACAGTGCCATCACTGACTCCTGATACAGTGCCATCACTTGCTCCTGATACAGTGCCATCACTGACTCCTGATACAGTGCCATCACTGGCTCCTAATACAGTGCCATCACTGACTCCTGATACAGTGCCATCACTGACTCCTGATACAGTGCCATCACAGACTCCTGATACAGTGCCATCACCGGCTCCTGATACAGTGCCATCACTGACTCCTGATACAGTGCCAATACTGGCTCCTGATACAGTGCGATCGCCGGCTCCTGATACAGTGCCATCGCCGACTCCTGATACAGTGCCATCACCGACTCCTGATACAGTGCCATCACCGGCTCCTGATACCGTGCCATCACCGACTCCTGATACAGTGCCATCGCTGACTCCTGATACAGTGCCATCACTGACTCCTGATACAGTGCCATCACTGACTCCTGATACAGTGCCATCACTGACTCCTGATACAGTGCCATCACCGGATCCTGATACAGTGCCATCACTGGCTCCTGATACAGTGCCATCACTGACTCCTGATACAGTGCCATCACTGGCTCCTGATACAGTGCCATCACTGGCTCCTGATACAGTGCCATCACTGGCTCCTGATACAGTGCCATCACAGACTCCTGATACAGTGCCATCACCGGCTCCTGATACAGTGCCATCGCTGACTCCTGATACAGTGCCATCACTGGCTCCTGATACAGTGCCATCACAGACTCCTGATACAGTGCCATCACCGGCTCCTGATACAGTGCCATCGCTGACTCCTGATACAGTGCCATCACTGGCTCCTGATACAGTGCCATCGCCGGCTCCTGCTACAGTGCCATCACTGACTCCTGATACAGTGCCATCACCGGCTCCTGATACAGTGCCATCACCGGCTCCTGATACAGTGCCATCACCGGCTCCTGATACAGTGCTATCACTGAATCCTGATACAGTGCCATCACAGACTCCTGATACAGTGCCATCACCGGCTCCTGATACAGTGCCATCACCGGCTCCTGATACAGTGCCATCACCGGCTCCTGATACAGTGCCATCACCGACTCCTGATACAGTGCCATCACTGACTCCTGATACAGTGCCATCACTGGCTCCTGATACAGTGCCATCACTGTCTCCTGATACAGTGCCATCACTGGCTCCTGATACAGTGCCATCACCGGCTCCTGATACAGTGCCATCAGTGACTCCTGATACAGTGCCATCACTGCCTCCTGATACAGTGCCATCACTGGCTCCTGATACAGTGCCATAACTGACTCCTGATACAGTGCCATCACTGACTCCTGATACAGTGGCATCACTCACTCCTGATACAGTGCCATCACTGACTCCTGATACAGTGCCATCACTGACTCCTTATACAGTGCCATCACTGACTCCTGATACAGTGCCATCACTGGCTCCTGATACAGTGCCATCACTGACTCCTGATACAGTGCCATCACTGGCTCCTGATACAGTGCCATCACCGGCTCCTGATACAGTGCCATCATTGACTCCTGATGCAGTGCCATCACTGACTCCTGATACAGTGCCATCACTGACTCCTGATACAGTGCCAATACTGACTCCTGATACAGTGCCATCACTGACTCCTTATACAGTGCCATCACTGACTCCTGATACAGTGCCATCGCCGGCTCCTGATACAGTGCCATCACTGAGTCCTGATACAGTGCCATTGCCGGCTCCTGATACAGTGCCATCACTGACTCCTGATACAGTGCCATCACTGACTCCTGATACAGTGCCATCACTGACTCCTGATACAGTGCCATCACTGACTCCTGATACAGTGCCATCACCGGCTCCTGATACAGTGCCATCACTGACTCCTGATACAGTGCCATCACTGACTCCTGATACAGTGCCATCACTGACTCCTGATACAGTGCCATCACTGACACCTGATACAGTGCCATCACCGGCTCCTGATACAGTGCCATCACCTGCTCCTGATACATTGCCATCACTGACTCCTGATACAGTGCCATCACCGGCTCCTGATACAGTGCCATCACCTGCTCCTGATACAGTGCCATCACTGACTCCTGATACAGTGCCATCACTGACTCCTGATACAGTGCCATCACTGACTCCTGATACAGTGCCATCACTGACTCCTCATACAGTGCCATCACTGACTCCTGATACAGTGCCATCACCTGCTCCTAATACAGTGCCATCACCGGCTCCTGATACAGTGCCATCACCGGCTCCTGATACAGTGCCATCACTGACTCCTGATACAGTGCCATTACCGGCTCCTGATACAGAGCCATCACCGGCTCCTGATACAGTGCCATCACTGACTCCTGATACAGTGCCATCACTGACTCCTGATACAGTGCCATCACCTGCTCCTGATACAGTGCCATCACTGACTCCTGATACAGTGCCATCACTTGCTCCTGATACAGTGCCATCACTGACTCCTGATACAGTGCCATCACTGGCTCCTAATACAGTGCCATCACTGACTCCTGATACAGTGCCATCACTGACTCCTGATACAGTGCCATCACAGACTCCTGATACAGTGCCATCGCCGGCTCCTGCTACAGTGCCATCACTGACTCCTGATACAGTGCCATCACCGGCTCCTGATACAGTGCCATCACCGGCTCCTGATACAGTGCCATCACCGGCTCCTGATACAGTGCTATCACTGAATCCTGATACAGTGCCATCACAGACTCCTGATACAGTGCCATCACCGGCTCCTGATACAGTGCCATCACCGGCTCCTGATACAGTGCCATCACCGGCTCCTGATACAGTGCCATCACCGACTCCTGATACAGTGCCATCACTGACTCCTGATACAGTGCCATCACTGGCTCCTGATACAGTGCCATCACTGGCTCCTGATACAGTGCCATCACTGGCTCCTGATACAGTGCCATCACCGGCTCCTGATACAGTGCCATCAGTGACTCCTGATACAGTGCCATCACTGCCTCCTGATACAGTGCCATCACTGGCTCCTGATACAGTGCCATAACTGACTCCTGATACAGTGCCATCACTGACTCCTGATACAGTGGCATCACTCACTCCTGATACAGTGCCATCACTGACTCCTGATACAGTGCCATCACTGACTCCTTATACAGTGCCATCACTGACTCCTGATACAGTGCCATCACTGGCTCCTGATACAGTGCCATCACTGACTCCTGATACAGTGCCATCACTGGCTCCTGATACAGTGCCATCACCGGCTCCTGATACAGTGCCATCATTGACTCCTGATGCAGTGCCATCACTGACTCCTGATACAGTGCCATCACTGACTCCTGATACAGTGCCAATACTGACTCCTGATACAGTGCCATCACTGACTCCTTATACAGTGCCATCACTGACTCCTGATACAGTGCCATCGCCGGCTCCTGATACAGTGCCATCACTGAGTCCTGATACAGTGCCATTGCCGGCTCCTGATACAGTGCCATCACTGACTCCTGATACAGTGCCATCACTGACTCCTGATACAGTGCCATCACTGACTCCTGATGCAGTGCCATCACTGACTCCTGATACAGTGCCATCACCGGCTCCTGATACAGTGCCATCACTGACTCCTGATACAGTGCCATCACTGACTCCTGATACAGTGCCATCACTGACTCCTGATACAGTGCCATCACTGACACCTGATACAGTGCCATCACCGGCTCCTGATACAGTGCCATCACCTGCTCCTGATACATTGCCATCACTGACTCCTGATACAGTGCCATCACCGGCTCCTGATACAGTGCCATCACCTGCTCCTGATACAGTGCCATCACTGACTCCTGATACAGTGCCATCACTGACTCCTGATACAGTGCCATCACTGACTCCTGATACAGTGCCATCACTGACTCCTCATACAGTGCCATCACTGACTCCTGATACAGTGCCATCACCTGCTCCTAATACAGTGCCATCACCGGCTCCTGATACAGTGCCATCACCGGCTCCTGATACAGTGCCATCACTGACTCCTGATACAGTGCCATTACCGGCTCCTGATACAGAGCCATCACCGGCTCCTGATACAGTGCCATCACTGACTCCTGATACAGTGCCATCACTGACTCCTGATACAGTGCCATCACCTGCTCCTGATACAGTGCCATCACTGACTCCTGATACAGTGCCATCACTTGCTCCTGATACAGTGCCATCACTGACTCCTGATACAGTGCCATCACTGGCTCCTAATACAGTGCCATCACTGACTCCTGATACAGTGCCATCACTGACTCCTGATACAGTGCCATCACAGACTCCTGATACAGTGCCATCACCGGCTCCTGATACAGTGCCATCACTGACTCCTGATACAGTGCCAATACTGGCTCCTGATACAGTGCGATCGCCGGCTCCTGATACAGTGCCATCGCCGACTCCTGATACAGTGCCATCACCGACTCCTGATACAGTGCCATCACCGGCTCCTGATACCGTGCCATCACCGACTCCTGATACAGTGCCATCGCTGACTCCTGATACAGTGCCATCACTGACTCCTGATACAGTGCCATCACTGACTCCTGATACAGTGCCATCACTGACTCCTGATACAGTGCCATCACCGGATCCTGATACAGTGCCATCACTGACTCCTGATACAGTGCCATCACTGGCTCCTGATACAGTGCCATCGCCGGCTCCTCATACATTGCCATCACTGACTCCTGATACAGTGCCATCACTGGCTCCTGATACAGTGCCATCACTGACTCCTGATACAGTGCCATCACTGGCTCCTGATACAGTGCCATCACTGGCTCCTGATACAGTGCCATCACTGGCTCCTGATACAGTGCCATCACAGACTCCTGATACAGTGCCATCACCGGCTCCTGATACAGTGCCATCGCTGACTCCTGATACAGTGCCATCACTGGCTCCTGATACAGTGCCATCGCCGGCTCCTGCTACAGTGCCATCACTGACTCCTGATACAGTGCCATCACCGGCTCCTGATACAGTGCCATCACCGGCTCCTGATACAGTGCCATCACCGGCTCCTGATACAGTGCTATCACTGAATCCTGATACAGTGCCATCACAGACTCCTGATACAGTGCCATCACCGGCTCCTGATACAGTGCCATCACCGGCTCCTGATACAGTGCCATCACCGGCTCCTGATACAGTGCCATCACCGACTCCTGATACAGTGCCATCACTGACTCCTGATACAGTGCCATCACTGGCTCCTGATACAGTGCCATCACTGGCTCCTGATACAGTGCCATCACTGGCTCCTGATACAGTGCCATCACCGGCTCCTGATACAGTGCCATCAGTGACTCCTGATACAGTGCCATCACTGCCTCCTGATACAGTGCCATCACTGGCTCCTGATACAGTGCCATAACTGACTCCTGATACAGTGCCATCACTGACTCCTGATACAGTGGCATCACTCACTCCTGATACAGTGCCATCACTGACTCCTGATACAGTGCCATCACTGACTCCTTATACAGTGCCATCACTGACTCCTGATACAGTGCCATCACTGGCTCCTGATACAGTGCCATCACTGACTCCTGATACAGTGCCATCACTGGCTCCTGATACAGTGCCATCACTGGCTCCTGATACAGTGCCATCACCGACTCCTGATACAGTGCCATCGCCGGCTCCTGATACAGTGCCATCGCCGACTACTGATACAGTGCCATCACTGACTCCTGATACAGTGCCATCACTGACTCCTGATACAGTGCCATCATCGGCTCCTGATACAGTGCCATCGCCGGCTCCTGATACAGTGCCAATACAGACTCCTGATACAGTGCCATCGCCGGCTCCTGATACAGTGCCATCACTGACTCCTGATACAGTGCCATCACCGGCTCCTGATACAGTGCCATCACTGGCTCCTGATACAGTGCCATCACTGACTCCTGATACAGTGCTATCACTGAATCCTGATACAGTGCCATCACAGACTCCTGATACAGTGCCATCACCGGCTCCTGATACAGTGCCATCACCGGCTCCTGATACAGTGCCATCACCGGCTCCTGATACAGTGCCATCACTGACTCCTTATACAGTGCCATCACTGACTCCTGATACAGTGCCATCACTGGCTCCTGATACAGTGCCATCACTGGCTCCTGATACAGTGCCATCACTGGCTCCTGTTACAGTGCCATCACCGGCTCCTGATACAGTGCCATCAGTGACTCCTGATACAGTGCCATCACTGCCTCCTGATACAGTGCCATCACTGGCTCCTGATACAGTGCCATTACTGACTCCTGATACAGTGCCATCACTGACTCCTGATACAGTGGCATCACTCACTCCTGATACAGTGCCATCACTGACTCCTGATACAGTGCCATCACTGACTCCTTATACAGTGCCATCACTGACTCCTGATACAGTGCCATCACTGGCTCCTGATACAGTGCCATCACTGACTCCTGATACAGTGCCATCACTGGCTCCTGATACAGTGCCATCACTGGCTCCTGATACAGTGCCATCACCGACTCCTGATACAGTGCCATCGCCGGCTCCTGATACAGTGCCATCGCCGACTACTGATACAGTGCCATCACTGACTCCTGATACAGTGCCATCACTGACTCCTGATACAGTGCCATCATCGGCTCCTGATACAGTGCCATCGCCGGCTCCTGATACAGTGCCAATACAGACTCCTGATACAGTGCCATCGCCGGCTCCTGATACAGTGCCATCACTGACTCCTGATACAGTGCCATCACCGGCTCCTGATACAGTGCCATCACTGACTCCTGATACAGTGCCATCAATGACTCCTGATACAGTGCCATCGCCGACTCCTGATACAGTGCCATCATCGACTCCTGATACAGTGCCATCGCCGACTCCTGATACAGTGCCATCACGGACTCCTGATACAATGCCATCACTTGCTCCTGATGCAGTGCCATCACTGACTCCTGATACAGTGCCATCACTGACTCCTGATACAGTGCCATCACTGACTCCTGATACAGTGCCATCACTGGCTCCTGATACAGTGCCATCACTGACTCCTGATACAGTGCCATCACTGGCTCCTGATACAGTGCCATCACTGGCTCCTGATACAGTGCCATCACTGACTCCTGATACAGTGCCATCACTGACTCCTGATACAGTGCCATCACTGACTCCTGATACAGTGCCATCACTGACTCCTGATACAGTGCCATCACTGACTCCTGATACAGTGCCATCATCGGCTCCTGATACAGTGCCATCGCCGGCTCCAGATACAGTGCCAATACAGACTCCTGATACAGTGCCATCGCCGGCTCCTGATACAGTGCCATCACTGACTCCTGATACAGTGCCATCACTGACTCCTGATACAGTGCCATCATCGGCTCCTGATACAGTGCCATCGCCGGCTCCTGATACAGTGCCAATACAGACTCCTGATACAGTGCCATCGCCGGCTCCTGATACAGTGCCATCACTGACTCCTGATACAGTGCCATCACCGGCTCCTGATGAAGTGCCATCACTGACTCCTGATACAGTGCCATCAATGACTCCTGATACAGTGCCATCCCCGACTCCTGATACAGTGCCATCATCGACTCCTGATACAGTGCCATCACTGACTCCTGATACAGTGCCATCACGGACTCCTGATACAATGCCATCACTTGCTCCTGATGCAGTGCCATCACTGACTCCTGATACAGTGCCATCACTGACTCCTGATACAGTGCCATCACTGACTCCTGATACAGTGCCATCACTGGCTCCTGATACAGTGCCATCACTGACTCCTGATACAGTGCCATCACTGGCTCCTGATACAGTGCCATCACTGGCTCCTGATACAGTGCCATCACTGACTCCTGATACAGTGCCATCACTGACTCCTGATACAGTGCCATCATCGGCTCCTGATACAGTGCCATCGCCGGCTCCAGATACAGTGCCAATACAGACTCCTGATACAGTGCCATCGCCAGCTCCTGATACAGTGCCATCACTGACTCCTGATACAGTGCCATCACCGGCTCCTGATACAGTGCCATCACTGACTCCTGATACAGTGCCATCACTGACTCCTGATACAGTGCCATCATCGGCTCCTGATACAGTGCCATCACTGACTCCTGATACAGTGCCATCACGGACTCCTGATACAATGCCATCACTTGCTCCTGATGCAGTGCCATCACTGACTCCTGATACAGTGCCATCACTGACTCCTGATACAGTGCCATCACTGACTCCTGATACAGTGCCATCACTGACTCCTGATACAGTGCCATCACTGGATCCTGATACAGTGCCATCACTGACTCCTGATACAGTGCCATCACTGACTCCTGATACAGTGCCATCACTGACTCCTGATACAGTGCCATCACAGACTCCTGATACAGTGCCATCACCGGATCCTGATACAGTGCCATCACTGACTCCTGATACAGTGCCATCACAGACTCCTGATACAGTGCCATCACCGGATCCTGATACAGTGCCATCACTGACTCCTGATACAGTGCCATCACCGGCTCCTGATACAGTGCCATCACTGACTCCTGATACAGTGCCATCAATGACTCCTGATACAGTGCCATCGCCGACTCCTGATACAGTGCCATCATCGACTCCTGATACAGTGCCATCGCCGACTCCTGATACAGTGCCATCACGGACTCCTGATACAATGCCATCACTTGCTCCTGATGCAGTGCCATCACTGACTCCTGATACAGTGCCATCACTGACTCCTGATACAGTGCCATCACTGACTCCTGATACAGTGCCATCACTGGCTCCTGATACAGTGCCATCACTGACTCCTGATACAGTGCCATCACTGGCTCCTGATACAGTGCCATCACTGGCTCCTGATACAGTGCCATCACTGACTCCTGATACAGTGCCATCACTGACTCCTGATACAGTGCCATCACTGACTCCTGATACAGTGCCATCACTGACTCCTGATACAGTGCCATCATCGGCTCCTGATACAGTGCCATCACTGACTCCTGATACAGTGCCATCACTGACTCCTGATACAGTGCCATCACTGACTCCTGATACAGTGCCATCACTGACTCCTGATACAGTGCCATCATCGGCTCCTGATACAGTGCCATCGCCGGCTCCAGATACAGTGCCAATACAGACTCCTGATACCATGCCATCGCCGGCTCCTGATACAGTGCCATCACTGACTCCTGATACAGTGCCATCACTGACTCCTGATACAGTGCCATCATCGGCTCCTGATACAGTGCCATCGCCGGCTCCTGATACAGTGCCAATACAGACTCCTGATACAGTGCCATCGCCGGCTCCTGATACAGTGCCATCACTGACTCCTGATACAGTGCCATCACCGGCTCCTGATAAAGTGCCATCACTGGCTCCTGATACAGTGCCATCACTGGCTCCTGATACAGTGCCATCACTGGCTCCTGATACAGTGCCATCGCCGGCTCCTGATACAGTGCCATCAGTGACTCCTGATACAGTGCCATCACTGCCTCCTGATACAGTGCCATCACTGACTCCTGATACAGTGCTGTCACTGAATCCTGATACAGTGCCATCACAGACTCCTGATACAGTGCCATCACAGACTCCTGATACAGTGCCATCACCGGCTCCTGATACAGTGCCATCACCGGCTCCTGATACAGTGCCATCACTGACTCCTGATACAGTGCCATCACTGACTCCTGATACAGTGCCATCACTGGCTCCTGATACAGTGCCATCACTGGCTCCTGATACAGTGCCATCACTGGCTCCTGTTACAGTGCCATCACCGGCTCCTGATACAGTGCCATCAGTGACTCCTGATACAGTGCCATCACTGCCTCCTGATACAGTGCCATCACTGGCTCCTGATACAGTGCCATTACTGACTCCTGATACAGTGCCATCACTGACTCCTGATACAGTGGCATCACTCACTCCTGATACAGTGCCATCACTGACTCCTGATACAGTGCCATCACTGACTCCTTATACAGTGCCATCACTGACTCCTGATACAGTGCCATCACTGGCTCCTGATACAGTGCCATCACTGACTCCTGATACAGTGCCATCACTGGCTCCTGATACAGTGCCATCACTGGCTCCTGATACAGTGCCATCACCGACTACTGATACAGTGCCATCGCCGGCTCCTGATACAGTGCCATCGCCGACTGCTGATACAGTGCCATCGCTGACTCCTGATACAGTGCCATCACTGACTCCTGACACAGTGCCATCATCGGCTCCTGATACAGTGCCATCGCCGGCTCCTGATACAGTGCCAATACAGACTCCTGATACAGTGCCATCGCCGGCTCCTGATACAGTGCCATCACTGACTCCTGATACAGTGCCATCACCGGCTCCTGATACAGTGCCATCACTGACTCCTGATACAGTGCCATCAATGACTCCTGATACAGTGCCATCGTCGACTCCTGATACAGTGCCATCATCGACTCCTGATACAGTGCCATCGCCGACTCCTGATACAGTGCCATCACGGACTCCTGATACAATGCCATCACTTGCTCCTGATGCAGTGCCATCACTGACTCCTGATACAGTGCCATCACTGACTCCTGATACAGTGCCATCACTGACTCCTGATACAGTGCCATCACTGGCTCCTGATACAGTGCCATCACTGACTCCTGATACAGTGCCATCACTGGCTCCTGATACAGTGCCATCACTGGCTCCTGATACAGTGCCATCACTGACTCCTGATACAGTGCCATCACTGACTCCTGATACAGTGCCATCACTGACTCCTGATACAGTGCCATCACTGACTCCTGATACAGTGCCATCACTGACTCCTGATACAGTGCCATCATCGGCTCCTGATACAGTGCCATCGCCGGCTCCAGATACAGTGCCAATACAGACTCCTGATACAGTGCCATCGCCGGCTCCTGATACAGTGCCATCACTGACTCCTGATACAGTGCCATCACTGACTCCTGATACAGTGCCATCATCGGCTCCTGATACAGTGCCATCGCCGGCTCCTGATACAGTGCCAATACAGACTCCTGATACAGTGCCATCGCCGGCTCCTGATACAGTGCCATCACTGACTCCTGATACAGTGCCATCACCGGCTCCTGATAAAGTGCCATCACTGACTCCTGATACAGTGCCATCAATGACTCCTGATACAGTGCCATCCCCGACTCCTGATACAGTGCCATCATCGACTCCTGATACAGTGCCTTCACTGACTCCTGATACAGTGCCATCACGGACTCCTGATACAATGCCATCACTTGCTCCTGATGCAGTGCCATCACTGACTCCTGATACAGTGCCATCACTGACTCCTGATACAGTGCCATCACTGACTCCTGATACAGTGCCATCACTGACTCCTGATACAGTGCCATCACTGGCTCCTGATACAGTGCCATCACTGGCTCCTGATACAGTGCCATCACTGACTCCTGATACAGTGCCATCACTGACTCCTGATACAGTGCCATCACTGACTCCTGATACAGTGCCATCATCGGCTCCTGATACAGTGCCATCGCCGGCTCCAGATACAGTGCCAATACAGACTCCTGATACAGTGCCATCGCCAGCTCCTGATACAGTGCCATCACTGACTCCTGATACAGTGCCATCACCGGCTCCTGATACAGTGCCATCACTGACTCCTGATACAGTGCCATCAATGACTCCTGATACAGTGCCATTGGCCGACTCCTGATACAGTGCCATCATCGGCTCCTGATACAGTGCCATCACTGACTCCTGATACAGTGCCATCACGGACTCCTGATACAATGCCATCACTTGCTCCTGATGCAGTGCCATCACTGACTCCTGATACAGTGCCATCACTGACTCCTGATACAGTGCCATCACTGACTCCTGATACAGTGCCATCAGTGACTCCTGATACAGTGCCATCACTGGATCCTGATACAGTGCCATCACTGACTCCTGATACAGTGCCATCACTGACTCCTGATACAGTGCCATCACTGACTCCTGATACAGTGCCATCACAGACTCCTGATACAGTGCCATCACCGGATCCTGATACAGTGCCATCACTGACTCCTGATACAGTGCCATCACTGGCTCCTGATACAGTGCCATCGCCGGCTCCTCATACATTGCCATCACTGACTCCTGATACAGTGCCATCACTGGCTCCTGATACAGTGCCATCACTGACTCCTGATACAGTGCCATCACTGGCTCCTGATACAGTGCCATCACTGGCTCCTGATACAGTGCCATCACTGGCTCTTGATACAGTGCCATCACTGACTCCTGATACAGTGCCATCACCGGCTCCTGATACAGTGCCATCGCTGACTCCTGATACAGTGCCATCACTGGCTCCTGATACAGTGCCATCGCCGGCTCCTGATACAGTGCCATCACTGACTCCTGATACAGTGCCATCACCGGCTCCTGATACAGTGCTATCACTGAATCCTGATACAGTGCCATCACAGACTCCTGATACAGTGCCATCACCGGCTCCTGATACAGTGCCATCACCGGCTCCTGATACAGTGCCATCACAGACTCCTGATACAGTGCCATCACTGACTCCTGATACAGTGCCATCACTGACTCCTGATACAGTGCCATCACTGGCTCCTGATACAGTGCCATCACTGGCTCCTGATACAGTGCCATCACTGGCTCCTGATACAGTGCCATCACCGGCTCCTGATACAGTGCCATCAGTGACTCCTGATACAGTGCCATCACTGCCTCCTGATACAGTGCCATCACTGGCTCCTGATACAGTGCCATTACTGACTCCTGATACAGTGCCATCACTTACTCCTGATACAGTGGCATCACTCACTCCTGATACAGTGCCATCACTGACTCCGATTACAGTGCCATCACTGACTCCTTATACAGTGCCATCACTGACTCCTGATACAGTGCCATCACTGGCTCCTGATACAGTGCCATCACTGACTCCTGATACAGTGCCATCACTGGCTCCTGATACAGTGCCATCACTGGCTCCTGATACAGTGCCATCACCGACTCCTGATACAGTGCCATCGCCGGCTCCTGATACAGTGCCATCATCGGCTCCTGATACAGTGCCATCGCCGGCTCCTGATACAGTGCCAATACAGACTCCTGATACAGTGCCATCGCCGGCTCCTGATACAGTGCCATCACTGGCTCCTGATACAGTGCCATCACTGACTCCTGATACAGTGCCATCACTGGCTCCTGATACAGTGCCATCACTGGCTCCTGATACAGTGCCATCACCGACTCCTGATACAGTGCCATCGCCGGCTCCTGATACAGTGCCATCGCCGACTACTGATACAGTGCCATCACTGACTCCTGATACAGTGCCATCACTGACTCCTGATACAGTGCCATCATCGGCTCCTGATACAGTGCCATCGCCGGCTCCTGATACAGTGCCAATACAGACTCCTGATACAGTGCCATCGCCGGCTCCTGATACAGTGCCATCACTGACTCCTGATACAGTGCCATCACCGGCTCCTGATACAGTGCCATCACTGACTCCTGATACAGTGCCATCAATGACTCCTGATACAGTGCCATCGCCGACTCCTGATACAGTGCCATCATCGACTCCTGATACAGTGCCATCGCCGACTCCTGATACAGTGCCATCACGGACTCCTGTTACAATGCCATCACTGGCTCCTGATACAGTGCCATCACTGACTCCTGATACAGTGCCATCACTGGCTCCTGATACAGTGCCATCACTGGCTCCTGATACAGTGCCATCACTGACTCCTGATACAGTGCCATCACTGACTCCTGATACAGTGCCATCACTGACTCCTGATACAGTGCCATCACTGACTCCTGATACAGTGCCATCATCGGCTCCTGATACAGTGCCATCGCCGGCTCCAGATACAGTGCCAATACAGACTCCTGATACAGTGCCATCGCCGGCTCCTGATACAGTGCCATCACTGACTCCTGATACAGTGCCATCACTGACTCCTGATACAGTGCCATCATCGGCTCCTGATACAGTGCCATCGCCGGCTCCTGATACAGTGCCAATACAGACTCCTGATACAGTGCCATCGCCGGCTCCTGATACAGTGCCATCACTGACTCCTGATACAGTGCCATCACCGGCTCCTGATAAAGTGCCATCACTGACTCCTGATACAGTGCCATCAATGACTCCTGATACAGTGCCATCCCCGACTCCTGATACAGTGCCATCATCGACTCCTGATACAGTGCCATCACTGACTCCTGATACAGTGCCATCACGGACTCCTGATACAATGCCATCACTTGCTCCTGATGCAGTGCCATCACTGACTCCTGATACAGTGCCATCACTGACTCCTGATACAGTGCCATCACTGACTCCTGATACAGTGCCATCACTGGCTCCTGATACAGTGCCATCACTGGCTCCTGATACAGTGCCATCACTGACTCCTGATACAGTGCCATCACTGACTCCTGATACAGTGCCATCACTGACTCCTGATACAGTGCCATCATCGGCTCCTGATACAGTGCCATCGCCGGCTCCAGATACAGTGCCAATACAGACTCCTGATACAGTGCCATCGCCAGCTCCTGATACAGTGCCATCACTGACTCCTGATACAGTGCCATCATCGGCTCCTGATACAGTGCCATCACTGACTCCTGATACAGTGCCATCACGGACTCCTGATACAATGCCATCACTTGCTCCTGATGCAGTGCCATCACTGACTCCTGATACAGTGCCATCACTGACTCCTGATACAGTGCCATCACTGACTCCTGATACAGTGCCATCACTGACTCCTGATACAGTGCCATCACTGGATCCTGATACAGTGCCATCACTGGCTCCTGATACAGTGCCATCACTGACTCCTGATACAGTGCCATCACTGACTCCTGATACAGTGCCATCACTGACTCCTGATACAGTGCCATCACTGACTCCTGATACAGTGCCATCACTGACTCCTGATACAGTGCCATCATCGGCTCCTGATACAGTGCCATCGCCGGCACCAGATACAGTGCCAATACAGACTCCTGATACAGTGCCATCGCCGGCTCCTGATACAGTGCCAATACAGACTCCTGATACAGTGCCATCGCCGGCTCCTGATACAGTGACATCACTGACTCCTGATACAGTGCCATCACTGGCTCCTGATACAGTGCCATCACTGGCTCCTGATACAGTGCCATCACCGACTCCTGATACAGTGCCATCGCCGGCTCCTGATACAGTGCCATCGCCGACTACTGATACAGTGCCATCACTGACTCCTGATACAGTGCCATCACTGACTCCTGATACAGTGCCATCATCGGCTCCTGATACAGTGCCATCGCCGGCTCCTGATACAGTGCCAATACAGACTCCTGATACAGTGCCATCGCCGGCTCCTGATACAGTGCCATCACTGGCTCCTGATACAGTGCCATCACTGACTCCTGATACAGTGCCATCACTGGCTCCTGATACAGTGCCATCACTGGCTCCTGATACAGTGCCATCACCGACTCCTGATACAGTGCCATCGCCGGCTCCTGATACAGTGCCATCGCCGACTACTGATACAGTGCCATCACTGACTCCTGATACAGTGCCATCACTGACTCCTGATACAGTGCCATCATCGGCTCCTGATACAGTGCCATCGCCGGCTCCTGATACAGTGCCAATACAGACTCCTGATACAGTGCCATCGCCGGCTCCTGATACAGTGCCATCACTGACTCCTGATACAGTGCCATCACCGGCTCCTGATACAGTGCCATCACTGACTCCTGATACAGTGCCATCAATGACTCCTGATACAGTGCCATCGCCGACTCCTGATACAGTGCCAATGACGATCCGGATTCTTTCCCCTCAGTCTGGTTCAGTAATAACTGAAGTCGAATACATTTTAAAGTCCAACACATCTTTAATAGCAGGGTTCTTAGTCTGCAGCATTGATTTGGACTCCTGATAGAGTCCCTCTATGCTGGCAGAGCAAGAACAAGAAACATACAGAAATCCACACGTTTTTATACAAATCAATAGGGTTGGAACATACTTAACGAGGGTCAACACCAATCATAAGCTGGGCATAGGTTGCCATGCGAGGTTACATTATTTCCGGCCAATCATAAATAATCATGTGCTGATCATGCTGCTGTTAGACATCAAAGGGGACACTTCCTCATCTTCCAACTTGGAATGTTCTTCCCTGTTCCTTCTGTTCCTTATCTCCCAACCTGGAATGTCTTTCAACTTTGGCTAAGCTCGTTCCCTATATTGATCTGCCATAAACATGGAGACATTCAGACCAGTCCTTGACTCACATCAAAGACCTATCATTGATAAGACAATGCAGGCCTGCTGACTAAGCAAACATATGGCCCAGCAGGAGGGCCAGGCCACTTGTATCAATCTCAGTTACTAACTAATTAACCCTTTCTAACCATTTTGCATTCTGCTTCTTTGCCACGTAGGCATTTTAATATTTTACCGAAAACTGACCACGTAGGGATTCTCATTCCCCCCTTTTATCATTTTATGATAACCAATTATTACGGTGCTCACTGGTTCTGCAGTGCAGCAACATTTAAGTAAGCAATAAACTATAAGAATTATAACAATGAATATGACTAGCCCTTGAACTAGAGAAGTCCCAATAGAACACAGACATGCTTCATCAATACGCCTTTGTATCTTATCTGTTCTCAGGAACAGACTCCTTCTAAACATCTCTCAAGTAAGCTGCGAATGTCCTTGGTCAGCTAAACCTATTCATGTTAGTTTGAAAAGGCTAACATAGTCAAATATCCCATGGTGCTTTATATTTTGTTTCCAGCCTAACTAGACTGAATGGTACCTTTCAGACCATTTTACACCTGTGAATTGGTGCCCTCCCCATTATATCCCTTAATCCAAATTCTCCCTACAATATCCCGTTAGATGCTGTACCTCATCTTAACCAGGTTCCCTTCGTGTTGGCCACCAGTCCGGGTGGAAGAGAGGCAGAGCATCTGATAATCCTATCGAACTATAATTGTCTTCCCTTTTACATGCACCTTACCCCAGCGGGTGCTACTCCCAGTACCATTAAGATGTGTTCTTAGTTGAAACCACAGAGACAATGGGGACATTCTCACCCAGGCTCTGTTTTACTACCTTTGCCAAACCCTTCATCCTCTGCTTACATTTATTACATGCAATGAAAATCAAGAAGCACATTACAACAAACTGCACTACGACTAATACATATGAAATTAATCTAATCCAAGGATGGATCTGTATATTCAGTCCCAAATTCCAGAGGTCATTTCACCAGGTGGTGACTTTAATTTGGTCAATGTCATGCTTAATGTTGTTATTGTCCTGTTGTAGGTTATAATAAACCTTCTGGGAGAGGCGTATCTCCATTCGCAATGCTTCCAAGTATTTAGACAACAGGGGTGTCAGATACCCAAATGTGTCCTGATATGCTTTGAAGTCCTTTCTGACATTCTCAGAAACTTGTAAGGTGGTGAGGTTATGCCGGTGTATCTCTACCAGTTCCTCGGGTCCAATCCGAACCAGGACTTCAGAAATGGAGTAGAATTCTGGACTTAAAATATCACAAGTTAGATTGGCATATTTAAACGTTTTCAAATTAGTTGTAACACAATATGCCCTCTCCGGCATATACCACTTAAGTGGGTTTTAGATCCGCCTCTAGGGCCTCCATGGTACAGTTAATATCCTGATTGGTACCGGTATTATTAAACCCACACTGTGCTTCTAGGCTGTGTCCAACACTATGTGGACACACAGTGACAGCATGTCTAGTAACACATCCCTTTAATTTTGTTCCAGCCAATCAGCTTAAATCTACGTCCTCTAGTTCTTGAACCCTCTGCTAGGGGAAACAGGTACTTCCAGTCTACTTTATCTGGGCCCCTCATAATCTTGTAATTTTGTATCCATCGTACGGATATCTTCTAAATATTGTTTCTCCCAATTTTATTGTTAACTGATGGGAACCTAACCCTGAATTTTGGAAATCCAAATTACTGTGTCCCTTTGTACTCTAATTTCAGTCCTTTTGATTGATACCAGTGTTTCCTGACTGTTTCATTAATTAGTTGGTTTCTCTATGGACCATGTGTCAGTGCCTTGTTTAAAAGGATTTCTCACTCGCCTGGACCACATTAACCATTTTCCTGTTGTGCTGTTGTCAAGTAACTGAGCCTGTCTGAGACTCATTCTTCAATGTATCTTCTTCATGTATCTCCGCATACTAGCAGCATCTCATAGGAATGAGCTTAGTGTTCTTGGATATTAACTTTCTGCTGGCCAGTCTCTTCTTCCTCATGGTATTTCCGAACATTTTCCATGGCACACATCATATGTCCTGTAGGATTCAGTCCTGTAAAAGCAACTGGTTTGTTTAAAGAGTGGTTGCAATAGCTCACCAGGCCATAGGCCTTTGTAATCATGTTCTTCATCCTGATCTCCATTTCAGATGATGGCAACATACATTTGTATCTTTTATGTCCACTGTAGCCATTCTTAGGTTTTCAGGTTATCTTATCAAAAAGATCAGGGGTGTCTCGAGTGCTTATCTCCCCCTGCATGGTCCCGATGTCAGGGTAGTGGCCAGGCTATTGAGTGTAGTTTTCTCATTATTCATTATAGGCAAGGACACAAATATCTCCACGAGAAAGCTATCAATTTACTATTCTCAACTACACTTTCCTGACTTCCACTAGATTGTATATTTATGCCAGATTGATTTTTTTATCATGCCCAATTCAATGACTTAGAGAAATTCCCATATCTCCCCACCTCGAGCATTCTGTCTCGGAAGACAACAAATAGGCTAAAACAAAACAAATCAAAATGTTTTCAAAAGAAGAGAATCATTTATATCACCACGCTGTGAAATTTGGTATCTGCTGATGTCTGCAGCTAAAGTCGTAAATCTTTAACACCACTGGATCGTTTCCTGCACCATCAACACTCACGTGGTCCCAAAAAAACCAGGGTCACCTGTTTTAAAAGAAACACAGAAAATCCATTGCGGCTCTTCTTGAGAGCCCAAGTGATTAATTTGTCAAATCTTCATTTATTATTTATTTATCCAAAGGAATAATCCCTATACCCAAAACAAATTCAGAAAACAAAACAGGAGAGAGAAATTGCCTAGTTCCACGCTCTCTGAAGCACGCAGCCTGTCTGAAATAAACACTGTCTCTCCCACATACAGATGTACGCAGGGCTGCAGACTGGAATTTCTAACTCCAAGTCCTAATCTCTGTGTTTTCAAGATGTAACCACATTAAGCAGATATCATTAGCAGCCGCCTGCTAAGATACGTTATATTCCTCTTTTATTAATTTATTAATGGTTTGGGCATGTGTTTCTAGCACTGTAGCTATCCTTTGCAAATATATGGTCAGCATTTGATCCTCAGACAATTCCTTATCTGTATTTTCATTTATCTTTTAATATATCTTTAATGCGAGACCCTAAATCTCTGACCTTTTGATCTAATGTTGTCAAATCAATGGTGTTAACAACTGAGGCAAAGGCAGTTGCTATATCACTTATCACAGATCTTTACGTCTCCATATTTGCCTATCTCTTTTTACGATGTCCACCTCCATTCCATGTCGCTCTTTGTTTTAACACTTGAGTTAGGAGGTGTTGATCTAATTGTTGAGTTTTCTTAGCATTCTCAATGCGAGTTATATAATTTGTCAGGGAAGGTCTCCCCTCTTTGGTCAGATCTTGTATTCTACTATTAATTTCAAATAAAATTGAATAGCCCCAGAACTTGTCAAAACTTCCTTATCATACTGTGGCAGGGTAAAACTGATAGGCGTTTAGTACCCTGTGTCAGTACATAGCTCAAGTAATGGACTTCCAATTGTCTAACCTATGCTTCCTTTTCATATGATTTGTTTCACATTCCTTTCTTATCAATTTTTCACTGTAGCGTGAAAACTTATATCTCAGTCAATTGTAGCCTTTGGCATTTCCGAGTGATTGGGACAATTTTACTAATATAACCTATACCAATTATTACCTCATGTTCACCTGTGTTCTGGGCAAGCCTCAGACAGTTCTCAACTGACTGGGTCATTTCTATCTGTTTGAACTGGTCTTGGCATGACAGTCTGGCTTCTTGGGATGGAAGGGGTTAATATTAACTTGCTCTTGTGGTAGGAGTAACTTGATCCTTCTCCTTTTTGAGATTAAGTTCCCACCTTCAAAATTTCACTTCACACAGGTTTGACTGATTTTTTTACTTCTCACATTTGTGGATTGCTTTATACTATATTTTTGCACACTATTTTTTCACATACTTTTAGTGGATGTGATTATAATCAACGCTGCGAGCTGTTCCAGCTTTCCGACTTTTCCTATCACAATGATCCTGATAGTTTTTTAATGTATCCCGTTAATTTTTAACCTCTTTTTAAACCACAGCCAATCACAAAATAACCATTCAAAATGCCAATTTTTTGAAGATCCCATGTCTGGAATGTAACATTCCCACACTTTATAAGAACCAGAATTTAATAGGTCACTTAACATCAATAACTCCAATTTTAATTCGGCAGTATCAGAATTAAACACACGACAAGACAGATACATTACACAAAGGAAGAAAACACACAAGACACAGTAAGAAGGGGGCGTAGCCCACAACACCGACAAAAAAAACACTGATCAAAGACAGGCTTTTTAAAGGGACAGTACACTTACACAACAAAACCTTTCTTTTTCGGGTCTCTGTCTTTTAAACATTTGTCTAGTCACTTAATTCTATCCATTTTTGTTTACAGTACTGTCTCCATAAAGCAATTAGTTCTTTGGCTGAGGTACCTCTGTTATTTTTCCAAATTAATTCCTGAGCCTTTTTTCGGCATCTAAGTTTTATCAATAGTTCCTGTTTATATCCAATCATCAGGAACTTAAACCCTGACTACCCTCAGTGATATTAACCACTGACCTACCGCTTACCAGTTATTCCCTCAGTGATATTAACCACTGACCTACCTGCTATTTCTGTGTATTCGCCAGACTGACCTGAATCTTGTAAGGACGCACACGAGTGTTAGCGATTGGACGATTCGTCGTCAGACTGACGGATTGGAGGAAAACCGACATAGTAAATGAAGACTACTTACATCGGGGCGCCATTTCCTTCCTCCGTGTCTGAGACAATTCGCCTCCTACTCCGCGAACTCTCTGTGAACGACCGTTAAGATCCCACCGCTGCCACCAAATGAAGATCCGGATTCTTTCCCCTCAGTCTGGTTCAGTAATAACTGAAGTCGAATACATTTTAAAGTCCAACACATCTTTAATAGCAGGGTTCTTAGTCTGCAGCATTGATTTGGACTCCTGATAGAGTCCCTCTATGCTGGCAGAGCAAGAACAAGAAACATACAGAAATCCACACGTTTTTATACAAATCAATAGGGTTGGAACATACTTAACGAGGGTCAACACCAATCATAAGCTGGGCATAGGTTGCCATGCGAGGTTACATTATTTCCGGCCAATCATAAATAATCATGTGCTGATCATGCTGCTGTTAGACATCAAAGGGGACACTTCCTCATCTTCCAACTTGGAATGTTCTTCCCTGTTCCTTCTGTTCCTTATCTCCCAACCTGGAATGTCTTTCAACTTTGGCTAAGCTCGTTCCCTATATTGATCTGCCATAAACATGGAGACATTCAGACCAGTCCTTGACTCACATCAAAGACCTATCATTGATAAGACAATGCAGGCCTGCTGACTAAGCAAACATATGGCCCAGCAGGAGGGCCAGGCCACTTGTATCAATCTCAGTTACTAACTAATTAACCCTTTCTAACCATTTTGCATTCTGCTTCTTTGCCACGTAGGCATTTTAATATTTTACCGAAAACTGACCACGTAGGGATTCTCACCATCATCGACTCCTGATACAGTGCCATCGCCGACTCCTGATACAGTGCCATCACGGACTCCTGATACAATGCCATCACTTGCTCCTGATGCAGTGCCATCACTGACTCCTGATACAGTGCCATCACTGACTCCTGATACAGTGCCATCACTGACTCCTGATACAGTGCCATCACTGGCTCCTGATACAGTGCCATCACTGACTCCTGATACAGTGCCATCACTGGCTCCTGATACAGTGCCATCACTGGCTCCTGATACAGTGCCATCACTGACTCCTGATACAGTGCCATCACTGACTCCTGATACAGTGCCATCACTGACTCCTGATACAGTGCCATCACTGACTCCTGATACAGTGCCATCACTGACTCCTGATACAGTGCCATCATCGGCTCCTGATACAGTGCCATCGCCGGCTCCAGATACAGTGCCAATACAGACTCCTGATACAGTGCCATCGCCGGCTCCTGATACAGTGCCATCACTGACTCCTGATACAGTGCCATCACTGACTCCTGATACAGTGCCATCATCGGCTCCTGATACAGTGCCATCGCCGGCTCCTGATACAGTGCCAATACAGACTCCTGATACAGTGCCATCGCCGGCTCCTGATACAGTGCCATCACTGACTCCTGATACAGTGCCATCACCGGCTCCTGATAAAGTGCCATCACTGACTCCTGATACAGTGCCATCAATGACTCCTGATACAGTGCCATCCCCGACTCCTGATACAGTGCCATCATCGACTCCTGATACAGTGCCATCACTGACTCCTGATACAGTGCCATCACGGACTCCTGATACAATGCCATCACTTGCTCCTGATGCAGTGCCATCACTGACTCCTGATACAGTGCCATCACTGACTCCTGATACAGTGCCATCACTGACTCCTGATACAGTGCCATCACTGGCTCCTGATACAGTCCCATCACTGACTCCTGATACAGTGCCATCACTGGCTCCTGATACAGTGCCATCACTGGCTCCTGATACAGTGCCATCACTGACTCCTGATACAGTGCCATCACTGACTCCTGATACAGTGCCATCATCGGCTCCTGATACAGTGCCATCGCCGGCTCCAGATACAGTGCCAATACAGACTCCTGATACAGTGCCATCGCCAGCTCCTGATACAGTGCCATCACTGACTCCTGATACAGTGCCATCACCGGCTCCTGATACAGTGCCATCACTGACTCCTGATACAGTGCCATCAATGACTCCTGATACAGTGCCATCGCCGACTCCTGATACAGTGCCATCATCGGCTCCTGATACAGTGCCATCACTGACTCCTGATACAGTGCCATCACGGACTCCTGATACAATGCCATCACTTGCTCCTGATGCAGTGCCATCACTGACTCCTGATACAGTGCCATCACTGACTCCTGATACAGTGCCATCACTGACTCCTGATACAGTGCCATCACTGACCCCTGATACAGTGCCATCACTGGATCCTGATACAGTGCCATCACTGACTCCTGATACAGTGCCATCACTGACTCCTGATACAGTGCCATCACTGACTCCTGATACAGTGCCATCACAGACTCCTGATACAGTGCCATCTCCGGATCCTGATACAGTGCCATCACTGACTCCTGATACAGTGCCATCACTGGCTCCTGATACAGTGCCATCGCCGGCTCCTCATACATTGCCATCACTGACTCCTGATACAGTGCCATCACTGGCTCCTGATACAGTGCCATCACTGACTCCTGATACAGTGCCATCACTGGCTCCTGATACAGTGCCATCACTGGCTCCTGATACAGTGCCATCACTGGCTCCTGATACAGTGCCATCACAGACTCCTGATACAGTGCCATCACCGGCTCCTGATACAGTGCCATCGCTGACTCCTGATACAGTGCCATCACTGGCTCCTGATACAGTGCCATCGCCGGCTCCTGATACAGTGCCATCACTGACTCCTGATACAGTGCCATCACTGACTCCTGATACAGTGCCATCACCGGCTCCTGATACAGTGCCATCACCGGCTCCTGATACAGTGCCATCACCGGCTCCTGATACAGTGCTATCACTGAATCCTGATACAGTGCCATCACAGACTCCTGATACAGTGCCATCACCGGCTCCTGATACAGTGCCATCACCGGCTCCTGATACAGTGCCATCACAGACTCCTGATACAGTGCCATCACTGACTCCTGATACAGTGCCATCACTGGCTCCTGATACAGTGCCATCACTGGCTCCTGATACAGTGCCATCACTGGCTCCTGATACAGTGCCATCACCGGCTCCTGATACAGTGCCATCAGTGACTCCTGATACAGTGCCATCACTGCCTCCTGATACAGTGCCATCACTGGCTCCTGATACAGTGCCATTACTGACTCCTGATACAGTGCCATCACTGACTCCTGATACAGTGGCATCACTCACTCCTGATACAGTGCCATCACTGACTCCTGATACAGTGCCATCACTGACTCCTTATACAGTGCCATCACTGACTCCTGATACAGTGCCATCACTGGCTCCTGATACAGTGCCATCACTGACTCCTGATACAATGCCATCACTGGCTCCTGATACAGTGCCATCACTGGCTCCTGATACAGTGCCATCACCGACTCCTGATACAGTGCCATCGCCGGCTCCTGATACAGTGCCATCGCCGACTACTGATACAGTGCCATCACTGACTCCTGATACAGTGCCATCACTGACTCCTGATACAGTGCCATCATCGGCTCCTGATACAGTGCCATCGCCGGCTCCTGATACAGTGCCAATACAGACTCCTGGTACAGTGCCATCGCCGGCTCCTGATACAGTGCCATCACTGACTCCTGATACAGTGCCATCACCGGCTCCTGATACAGTGCCATCACTGACTCCTGATACAGTGCCATCACTGACTCCTGATACAGTGCTATCGCCGACTCCTGATACAGTGCCATCACTGACTCCTGATACAGTGCCATCGCCGACTCCTGATACAGTGCCATCACGGACTCCTGATACAATGCCATCACTTGCTCCTGATACAGTGCCATCGCCGACTCCTGATACAGTGCCATCACGGACTCCTGATACAGTGCCATCACTTGCTCCTGATACAGTGCCATCACTGACTCCTGATACAGTGCCATCACTGACTCCTGATACAGTGCCATCACTGACTCCTGATACAGTGCCATCACTGGCTCCTGATACAGTGCCATCACTGACTC
Organism: Heptranchias perlo; assembly: GCF_035084215.1. Classification (NCBI taxonomy): domain Eukaryota; kingdom Metazoa; phylum Chordata; class Chondrichthyes; order Hexanchiformes; family Hexanchidae; genus Heptranchias; species Heptranchias perlo. The sequence continues at coordinate 4,575,824 of NC_090350.1, read as the reverse complement.
CTGATACAGTGCCATCACTGACTCCTGATACAGTGCCATCACTGACTCCTGATACAGTGCCATCACTGACTCCTGATACAGTGCCATCACTGACTCCTGATACAGTGCCATCACTGACTCCTGATACAGTGCCATCGCCGGCTCCAGATACAGTGCCAATACAGACTCCTGATACAGTGCCATCGCCGGCTCCTGATACAGTGCCATCACCGACTCCTGATACAGTGCCATCACTGACTCCTGATACAGTGCCATCATCGGCTACTGATACAGTGCCATCGCCGGCTCCTGATACAGTGCCAATACAGACTCCTGATACAGTGCCATCGCCGGTTCCTGATACAGTGCCATCACTGACTCCTGATACAGTGCCATCACCGGCTCCTGATACAGTGCCATCACTGACTCCTGATACAGTGCCATCAATGACTCCTGATACAGTGCCATCGCCGACTCCTGATAGAGTGCCATCACTGACTCCTGATACAGTGCCATCAATGACTCCTGATACAGTGCCGTCACGGACTCCTGATACAATGCCATCATCTGCTCCTGATGCAGTGCCATCACTGACTCCTGATACAGTGCCGTCACGGACTCCTGATACAATGCCATCACTTGCTCCTGATGCAGTGCCATCACTGACTCCTGATACAGTGCCATCACTGACTCCTGATACAGTGCCATCACTGACTCCTGATACAGTGCCATCACTGGCTCCTGATACAGTGCCATCACTGACTCCTGATACAGTGCCATCACTGGCTCCTGATACAGTGCCATCACTGGCTCCTGATACAGTGCCATCACTGACTCCTGATACAGTGCCATCACTGACTCCTGATACAGTGCCATCACTGACTCCTGATACAGTGCCATCATCGGCTCCTGATACAGTGCCATCGCCGGCTCCAGATACAGTGCCATCACCGGCTCCTGATACAGTGCCATCGCCAGCTCCTGATACAGTGCCATCACTGACTCCTGATACAGTGCCATCACCGGCTCCTGATACAGTGCCATCACTGACTCCTGATACAGTGCCATCAATGACTCCTGATACAGTGCCATCGCCGACTCCTGATACAGTGCCATCATCGGCTCCTGATACAGTGCCATCACTGACTCCTGATACAGTGCCATCACGGACTCCTGATACAATGCCATCACTTGCTCCTGATGCAGTGCCATCACTGACTCCTGATACAGTGCCATCACTGACGACTGATACAGTGCCATCACTGACTCCTGATACAGTGCCATCACTGACTCCTGATACAGTGCCATCACTGACTCCTGATACAGTGCCATCACTGGCTCCTTATACAGTGCCATCGCCGGCTCCTGATACAGTGCCATCAGCGACTCCTTATACAGTGCCATCACCGACTCCTGATACAGTGCCATCACTGGCTCCTGATACAGTGCTATCACTGACTCCTGATACAGTGCCATCACCGACTCCTGATACAGTGCCATCACTGACTCCTGATACAGTGCCATCACCGGCTCCTGATACAGTGCCATCACTGAATCCTGATACAGTTCCATCACCGACTCCTGATACAGTGCCATCACCGACTCCTGATACAGTGCCATCACTGACTCCTGATACAGTGCCATCACTGACTCCTGATACAGTGCCATCACAGACTCCTGATACAGTGCCATCACAGACTCCTGATACAGTGCCATCACTGACTCCTGATACAGTGCCATCACTGACTCCTGATACAGTGCCATCGCCGACTCCTGATACAGTGCCATCACTGACTCCTGATAGAGTGCCATCACTGACTCCTGATACAGTGCCATCACCGACTACTGATACAGTGCCATCACTGACTCCTGATACAGTGCCATCGCCGGCTCCTGATACAGTGCCATCACCGACTCCTGATACAGTGCCATCCCCGACTCCTGATACAGTGCCATCACCGACTCCTGATACAGTGCCATCGCAGGCTCGTGATACAGTGCCATCGCCGGCTCCTGATACAGTGCCATCACTGACTTCTGATACAGTGCCATCACCGGCTCCTGATACAGTGCCATTACTGACTCCTGATACAGTGCCATCACTGACTCCTGATACAGTGCCATCACGGACTCCTGATACAATGCCATCACTTGCTCCTGATGCAGTGCCATCACTGACTCCTGATACAGTGCCATCACTGACTCCTGATACAGTGCCATCACTGACTCCTGATACAGTGCCATCACTGACTCCTGATACAGTGCCATCACTGGATCCTGATACAGTGCCATCACTGACTCCTGATACAGTGCCATCACTGACTCCTGATACAGTGCCATCACTGACTCCTGATACAGTGCCATCACAGACTCCTGATACAGTGCCATCTCCGGATCCTGATACAGTGCCATCACTGACTCCTGATACAGTGCCATCACTGGCTCCTGATACAGTGCCATCGCCGGCTCCTCATACATTGCCATCACTGACTCCTGATACAGTGCCATCACTGGCTCCTGATACAGTGCCATCGCCGGCTCCTCATACATTGCCATCACCGGCTCCTGATACAGTGCCATCACTGGCTCCTGATACAGTGCCATCACTGACTCCTGATACAGTGCCATCACCGGCTCCTGATACAGTGCCATCACCGGCTCCTGATACAGTGCCATCACCGGCTCCTGATACAGTGCCATCACCGGCTCCTGATACAGTGCCATCACAGACTCCTGATACAGTGCCATCACCGACTCCTGATACAGTGCCATCACCGGCTCCTGATACAGTGCCATCACAGACTCCTGATACAGTGCCATCACTGACTCCTGATACAGTGCCATCACTGACTCCTGATACATTGCCATCACTGGCTCCTGATACAGTGCCATCACTGGCTCCTGATACAGTGCCATCACTGGCTCCTGATACAGTGCCATCACCGGCTCCTGATACAGTGCCATCAGTGACTCCTGATACAGTGCCATCACTGCCTCCTGATACAGTGCCATCACTGGCTCCTGATACAGTGCCATTACTGACTCCTGATACAGTGCCATCACTGACTCCTGATACAGTGGCATCACTCACTCCTGATACAGTGCCATCACTGACTCCTGATACAGTGCCATCACTGACTCCTTATACAGTGCCATCACTGACTCCTGATACAGTGCCATCACTGGCTCCTAATACAGTGCCATCACTGACTCCTGATACAGTGCCATCACTGGCTCCTGATACAGTGCCATCGCTGGCTCCTGATACAGTGCCATCACCGACTCCTGATACAGTGCCATCGCCGGCTCCTGATACAGTGCCATCGCCGACTACTGATACAGTGCCATCACTGACTCCTGATACAGTGCCATCACTGACTCCTGATACAGTGCCATCATCGGCTCCTGATACAGTGCCATCGCCGGCTCCTGATACAGTGCCAATACAGACTCCTGATACAGTGCCATCGCCGGCTCCTGATACAGTGCCATCACTGACTCCTGATACAGTGCCATCACCGGCTCCTGATACAGTGCCATCACTGACTCCTGATACAGTGCCATCAATGACTCCTGATACAGTGCTATCGCCGACTCCTGATACAGTGCCATCATCGACTCCTGATACAGTGCCATCGCCGACTCCTGATACAGTGCCATCACGGACTCCTGATACAATGCCATCACTTGCTCCTGATGCAGTGCCATCACTGACTCCTGATACAGTGCCATCACTGACTCCTGATACAGTGCCATCACTGACTCCTGATACAGTGCCATCACTGGCTCCTGATTCAGTGCCATCACTGACTCCTGATACAGTGCCATCAATGGCTCCTGATACAGTGCCATCACTGGCTCCTGATACAGTGCCATCACTGACTCCTGATACAGTGCCATCACTGACTCCTGATACAGTGCCATCACTGACTCCTGATACAGTGCCATCACTGACTCCTGATACAGTGCCATCACTGACTCCTGATACAGTGCCATCATCGGCTCCTGATACAGTGCCATCGCCGGCTCCAGATACAGTGCCAATACAGACTCCTGATACAGTGCCATCGCCGGCTCCTGATACAGTGCCATCACTGACTCCTGATACAGTGCCATCACTGACTCCTGATACAGTGCCATCATCGGCTCCTGATACAGTGCCATCGCCGGCTCCTGATACAGTGCCAATACAGACTCCTGATACAGTGCCATCGCCGGCTCCTGATACAGTGCCATCACTGACTCCTGATACAGTGCCATCACCGGCTCCTGATACAGTGCCATCACTGACTCCTGATACAGTGCCATCAATGACTCCTGATACAGTGCCATCGCCGACTCCTGATAGAGTGCCATCATCGACTCCTGATACAGTGCCATCACTGACTCCTGATACAGTGCCATCACGGACTCCTGATACAATGCCATCACTTGCTCCTGATGCAGTGCCATCACTGACTCCTGATACAGTGCCATCACTGACTCCTGATACAGTGCCATCACTGACTCCTGATACAGTGCCATCACTGGCTCCTGATACAGTGCCATCACTGACTCCTGATACAGTGCCATCACTGGCTCCTGATACAGTGCCATCACTGGCTCCTGATACAGTGCCATCACTGACTCCTGATACAGTGCCATCACTGACTCCTGATACAGTGCCATCACTGACTCCTGATACAGTGCCATCATCGGCTCCTGATACAGTGCCATCGCCGGCTCCAGATACAGTGCCAATACAGACTCCTGATACAGTGCCATCGCCAGCTCCTGATACAGTGCCATCACTGACTCCTGATACAGTGCCATCACCGGCTCCTGATACAGTGCCATCACTGACTCCTGATACAGTGCCATCAATGACTCCTGATACAGTGCCATCGCCGACTCCTGATACAGTGCCATCATCGGCTCCTGATACAGTGCCATCACTGACTCCTGATACAGTGCCATCACGGACTCCTGATACAATGCCATCACTTGCTCCTGATGCAGTGCCATCACTGACTCCTGATACAGTGCCATCACTGACTACTGATACAGTGCCATCACTGACTCCTGATACAGTGCCATCACTGGCTCCTGATACAGTGCCATCACTGACTCCTGATACAGTGCCATCACTGGCTCCTTATACAGTGCCATCGCCGGCTCCTGATACAGTGCCATCAGCGACTCCTTATACAGTGCCATCACCGACTCCTGATACAGTGCCATCACTGGCTCCTGATACAGTGCTATCACTGACTCCTGATACAGTGCCATCACTGACTCCTGATACAGTGCCATCACTGACTCCTGATACAGTGCCATCACCGGCTCCTGATACAGTGCCATCACTGAATCCTGATACAGTGCCATCACCGACTCCTGATACAGTGCCATCACTGACTCCTGATACAGTGCCATCACTGACTCCTGATACAGTGCCATCACTGACTCCTGATACAGTGCCATCACAGACTCCTGATACAGTGCCATCACAGACTCCTGATACAGTGCCATCACTGACTCCTGATACAGTGCCATCACTGACTCCTGATACAGTGCCATCGCCGACTCCTGATACAGTGCCATCACTGACTCCTGATAGAGTGCCATCACTGACTCCTGATACAGTGCCATCACCGACTACTGATGCAGTGCCATCACTGACTCCTGATACAGTGCCATCGCCGGCTCCTGATACAGTGCCATCACTGACTCCTGATACAGTGCCATCCCCGACTCCTGATACAGTGCCATCACTGACTCCTGATACAGTGCCATCGCAGGCTCGTGATACAGTGCCATCGCCGGCTCCTGATACAGTGCCATCACTGACTTCTGATACAGTGCCATCACCGGCTCCTGATACAGTGCCAATACTGACTCCTGATACAGTGCCATCGCCGGCTCCTGATACAGTGCCAATACTGACTCCTGATACAGTGCCATCACCGGCTCCTGATATAGTGCCATCACTGACTTCTGATACAGTGCCATCACCGGCTCCTGATACAGTGCCAATACTGACTCCTGATACAGTGCCATCACCGGCTCCTGATACAGTGCCAATACTGACTCCTGATACAGTGCCATCACCGGCTCTTGATACAGTGCCATCACAGACTCCTGATACAGTGCCATCACCGGCTCCTGATACAGTGCCATCAATGACTCCTGATACAGTGCCATCGCCGGCTCCTGATACAGTGCCATCACTGACTCCTGATACAATGCCATCACTGACTCCTGATACAGTGCCATCACTGACTCCTGATACAGTGCCAATACTGACTCCTGATACAGTGCCATCACTGACTCCTGATACAGTGCCATCACCGGCTCCTGATACAGTGCCATCATCGGCTCCTGATACAGTGCCATCACTGACTCCTGATACAGTGCCATCACGGACTCCTGATACAATGCCATCACTTGCCCCTGATGCAGTGCCATCACTGACTCCTGATACAGTGCCATCACTGACTCCTGATACAGTGCAATCACTGACTCCTGATACAGTGCCATCACTGACTCCTGATACAGTGCCATCACTGGCTCCTGATACAGTGCCATCACTGACTCCTGATACAGTGCCATCACTGGCTCCTTATACAGTGCCATCGCCGGCTCCTGATACAGTGCCATCAGCGACTCCTTATAAAGTGCCATCACCGACTCCTGATACAGTGCCATCACTGGCTCCTGATACAGTGCCATCACTGACTCCTGATACAGTGCCATCACTGACTCCTGATACAGTGCCATCACTGACTCCTGATACAATGCCATCACTGGCTCCTGATACAGTGCCATCACTGACTCCTGATACAGTGCCATCACCTGCTCCTGATACAGTGCCATCACCGGCTCCTGATACAGTGCCATCACCTGCTCCTGATACAGTGCCATCACCGGCTCCTGATACAGTGCCATCACTGACTCCTGATACAGTGCCATCACCTGCTCCTGTTACAGTGTCATCGCCGGCTCCTGATACAGTGCCATCACCTGCTCCTGATACAGTGCCATCGCCGGCTCCTGATACAGTGCCATCATCGGCTCCTGATACAGTGCCATCACTGACTCCTGATACAGAGCCATCATCGGCTCCTGATACAGTGCCATCGCCGGCTCCTGATACAGTGCCAATACAGACTCCTGATACAGTGCCATCGCCGGCTCCTGATACAGTGCCATCACTGACTCCTGATACAGTGCCATCACCTGCTCCTGTTAGAGTGCCATCGCCGGCTCCTGATACAGTGCCATCACCTGCTCCTGATACAGTGCCATCGCCGGCTCCTGATACAGTGCCATCATCGGCTCCTGATACAGTGCCATCACTGACTCCTGATACAGTGGCATCACCGGCTCCTGAAACAGTGCCATCACTGACTCCTGATACAGTGCCATCACCGGCTCCTGATGCAGTGCCATCGCCGGCTCCTGATACAGTGCCATCAATGACTCCTGATACGGTGCAATCACTGACTCCTGATACAGTGCCATCATCGGCTCCTGATACAGTGCCATCGCCGGCTCCTGATACAGTGCCAACACTGACTCCTGATACAGTGCCATCACTGACTCCTGATACAGTGCCATCATCGGCTCCTGATACAGTGCCATCACTGACTCCTGATACAATGCCATCACTTGCTCCTGATGCAGTGCCATCACTGACTCCTGATACAGTGGCATCACCGGCTCCTGATACAGTGCCATCACTGACTCCTGATACAGTGCCATCATCGGCTCCTGATACAGTGCCAATACTGGCTCCTGATACAGTGCCATCGCCGGCTCCTGATACAGTGCCATCACTGACTCCTGTTACAGTGCCATCACTGACTCCTGATACAGTGCCATCACTGACTCCTGATACAGTGCCATCACCGGCTCCTGATATAGTGCCATCACTGAATCCTGATACAGTGCCATCACCGACTCCTGATACAGTGCCATCACTGTCTCCTGATATAGTGCCATCACTGGCTCCTGATACAGTGCCATCACTGACTCCTGATACAGTGCCATCACAGACTCCTGATACAGTGCCATCACAGACTCCTGATACAGTGCCATCACTGACTCCTGATATAGTGCCATCACTGACTCCTGATACAGTGCCATCGCCGACTCCTGATACAGTGCCATCACTGACTCCTGATACAGTGCCATCACTGACTCCTGATACAGTGCCATCACCGACTACTGATACAGTGCCATCACTGACTCCTGATACAGTGCCATCGCCTGCTCCTGATACAGTGCCATCACTGACTCCTGATACAGTGCCATCCCCGACTCCTGATACAGTGCCATCACTGACTCCTGATACAGTGCCATTGCAGGCTCCTGAAACAGTGCCATCGCCGGCTCCTGATACAGTGCCATCACTGACTTCTGATACAGTGCCATCACCGGCTCCTGATACAATACCAATACTGACTCCTGATACAGTGCCATCGCCGGCTCCTGATACAGTGCCAATACTGACTCCTGATACAGTGCCATCACCGGCTCCTGATATAGTGCCATCACTGACTTCTGATACAGTGCCATCACCGGCTCCTGATACAGTGCCAATACTTACTCCTGATACAGTGCCATCACCGGCTCCTGATACAGTGCCAATACTGACTCCTGATACAGTGCCATCACCGGCTCTTGATACAGTGCCATCACTGACTCCTGATACAGTGCCATCACTGGCTCCTGATACAGTGCCATCAATGACTCCTGATACAGTGCCATCGCCGGCTCCTGATACAGTGCCATCACTGACTCCTGATACGATGCCATCACTGACTCCTGATACAGTGCCATCACTGACTCCTTATACAGTGCCAATACTGACTCCTGATACAGTGCCATCACTGACTCCTGATACAGTGCCATCACCGGCTCCTGATACAGTGCCATCACCGGCTCCTGATACAGTGCCATCACCTGCTCCTGATACAGTGGCATCACCAGCTCCTGATACAGTGCCATCACTGACTCCTGATACAGTGCCATCACTGACTCCTGATACAGTGCCATCACTGACTCCTGATACAGTGCCATCACTGACTCCTGATACAGTGCCATCACCGGGTCCTGATACAGTGCCATCACCGGCTCCTGATACAGTGCCATCACTGACACCTGATACAGTGCCATCACTGACTCCTGATACATTGCCATCACTGACTCCTGATACAGTGCCATCATCGGCTCCTGATACAGTGCCATCGCCGGCTCCTGATACAGTGCCATCACTGACTCCTGATACAGTGCCATCACTGACTCCTGATACAGTGCCATCATCGGCTCCTGATACAGTGCCATCACTGACTCCTAATACAGTGACATCACTGACTCCTGATACAGTGCCATCACCGGCTCCTGATACAGTGCCATCACTGACTCCGGATACAGTGCCATCGCCGGCTCCTGATACAGTGCCATCGCCGACTACTGATACAGTGCCATCACTGACTCCTGATACAGTGCCATCACTGACTCCTGATACAGTGCCATCACTGACTCCTGATACAGTGCCATCACTGACTCCTGATACAGTGCCATCATTGGCTCCTGATACAGTGCCATCGCCGGCTCCTGATACAGTGCCAATACAGACTCCTGATACAGTGCCATCGCCGGCTCCTGATACAGTGCCATCACTGACTCCTGATACAGTGCCATCACCGGCTCCTGATACAATGCCATCACTGACTCCTGATACATTGCCATCAATGACTCCTGATACAGTGCCATCGCCGACTCCTGATACAGTGTCATCATCGGCTCCTGATACAGTGCCATCACTGACTCCTGATATAGTGCCATCACTGACTTCTGATACAGTGCCATCACCGGCTCCTGATACAGTGCCAATACTGACTCCTGATACAGTGCCATCACCGGCTCCTGATACAGTGCCAATACTGACTCCTGATACAGTGCCATCACCGGCTCTTGATACAGTGCCATCACTGACTCCTGATACAGTGCCATCACCGGCTCCTGATACAGTGCCATCAATGACGACTGATACAGTGCCATCGCCGGCTCCTGATACAGTGCCATCACTGACTCCTGATACGATGCCATCACTGACTCCTGATACAGTGCCATCACCGGCTCCTGATACAGTGCCATCAATGACTCCTGATACAGTGCCATCGCCGGCTCCTGATACAGTGCCATCACTGACTCCTGATACAATGCCATCACTGACTCCTGATACAGTGCCATCACTGACTCCTGATACAGTGCCAATACTGACTCTTGATACAGTGCCATCACTGACTCCTGATACAGTGCCATCACCGGCTCTTGATACAGTGCCATCACAGACTCCTGATACAGTGCCATCACCGGCTCCTGATACAGTGCCATCAATGACTCCTGATACAGTGCCATCGCCGGCTCCTGATACAGTGCCATCACTGACTCCTGATACAATGCCATCACTGACTCCTGATACAGTGCCATCACTGACTCCTGATACAGTGCCAATACTGACTCCTGATACAGTGCCATCACTGACTCCTGATACAGTGCCATCACCGGCTCCTGATACAGTGCCATCATCGGCTCCTGATACAGTGCCATCACTGACTCCTGATACAGTGCCATCACGGACTCCTGATACAATGCCATCACTTGCCCCTGATGCAGTGCCATCACTGCCTCCTGATACAGTGCCATCACTGACTCCTGATACAGTGCAATCACTGACTCCTGATACAGTGCCATCACTGACTCCTGATACAGTGCCATCACTGGCTCCTGATACAGTGCCATCACTGACTCCTGATACAGTGCCATCACTGGCTCCTTATACAGTGCCATCGCCGGCTCCTGATACAGTGCCATCAGCGACTCCTTATAAAGTGCCATCACCGACTCCTGATACAGTGCCATCACTGGCTCCTGATACAGTGCCATCACTGACTCCTGATACAGTGCCATCACTGACTCCTGATACAGTGCCATCACTGACTCCTGATACAATGCCATCACTGGCTCCTGATACAGTGCCATCACTGACTCCTGATACAGTGCCATCACCTGCTCCTGATACAGTGCCATCACCGGCTCCTGATACAGTGCCATCACCTGCTCCTGATACAGTGCCATCACCGGCTCCTGATACAGTGCCATCACTGACTCCTGATACAGTGCCATCACCTGCTCCTGTTACAGTGTCATCGCCGGCTCCTGATACAGTGCCATCACCTGCTCCTGATACAGTGCCATCGCCGGCTCCTGATACAGTGCCATCATCGGCTCCTGATACAGTGCCATCACTGACTCCTGATACAGAGCCATCATCGGCTCCTGATACAGTGCCATCGCCGGCTCCTGATACAGTGCCAATACAGACTCCTGATACAGTGCCATCGCCGGCTCCTGATACAGTGCCATCACTGACTCCTGATACAGTGCCATCACCTGCTCCTGTTAGAGTGCCATCGCCGGCTCCTGATACAGTGCCATCACCTGCTCCTGATACAGTGCCATCGCCGGCTCCTGATACAGTGCCATCATCGGCTCCTGATACAGTGCCATCACTGACTCCTGATACAGTGGCATCGCCGGCTCCTGATACAGTGCCATCAATGACTCCTGATACGGTGCAATCACTGACTCCTGATACAGTGCCATCATCGGCTCCTGATACAGTGCCATCGCCGGCTCCTGATACAGTGCCAACACTGACTCCTGATACAGTGCCATCACTGACTCCTGATACAGTGCCATCATCGGCTCCTGATACAGTGCCATCACTGACTCCTGATACAATGCCATCACTTGCTCCTGATGCAGTGCCATCACTGACTCCTGATACAGTGGCATCACCGGCTCCTGATACAGTGCCATCACTGACTCCTGATACAGTGCCATCATCGGCTCCTGATACAGTGCCAATACTGGCTCCTGATACAGTGCCATCGCCGGCTCCTGATACAGTGCCATCACTGACTCCTGTTACAGTGCCATCACTGACTCCTGATACAGTGCCATCACTGACTCCTGATACAGTGCCATCACCGGCTCCTGATATAGTGCCATCACTGAATCCTGATACAGTGCCATCACCGACTCCTGATACAGTGCCATCACTGTCTCCTGATGTAGTGCCATCACTGGCTCCTGATACAGTGCCATCACTGACTCCTGATACAGTGCCATCACAGACTCCTGATACAGTGCCATCACAGACTCCTGATACAGTGCCATCACTGACTCCTGATATAGTGCCATCACTGACTCCTGATACAGTGCCATCGCCGACTCCTGATACAGTGCCATCACTGACTCCTGATACAGTGCCATCACTGACTCCTGATACAGTGCCATCACCGACTACTGATACAGTGCCATCACTGACTCCTGATACAGTGCCATCGCCTGCTCCTGATACAGTGCCATCACTGACTCCTGATACAGTGCCATCCCCGACTCCTGATACAGTGCCATCACTGACTCCTGATACAGTGCCATTGCAGGCTCCTGAAACAGTGCCATCGCCGGCTCCTGATACAGTGCCATCACTGACTTCTGATACAGTGCCATCACCGGCTCCTGATACAATACCAATACTGACTCCTGATACAGTGCCATCGCCGGCTCCTGATACAGTGCCAATACTGACTCCTGATACAGTGCCATCACCGGCTCCTCATGTAGTGCCATCACTGACTTCTGATACAGTGCCATCACCGGCTCCTGATACAGTGCCAATACTTACTCCTGATACAGTGCCATCACCGGCTCCTGATACAGTGCCAATACTGACTCCTGATACAGTGCCATCACCGGCTCTTGATACAGTGCCATCACTGACTCCTGATACAGTGCCATCACCGGCTCCTGATACAGTGCCATCAATGACTCCTGATACAGTGCCATCGCCGGCTCCTGATACAGTGCCATCACTGACTCCTGATACGATGCCATCACTGACTCCTGATACAGTGCCATCACTGACTCCTTATACAGTGCCAATACTGACTCCTGATACAGTGCGATCACTGACTCCTGATACAGTGCCATCACCGGCTCCTGATACAGTGCCATCACCTGCTCCTGATACAGTGGCATCACCAGCTCCTGATACAGTGCCATCACTGACTCCTGATACAGTGCCATCACTGACTCCTGATACAGTGCCATCACTGACTCCTGATACAGTGCCATCACTGACTCCTGATACAGTGCCATCACCGGGTCCTGATACAGTGCCATCACCGGCTCCTGATACAGTGCCATCACTGACACCTGATACAGTGCCATCACTGACTCCTGATACATTGCCATCACTGACTCCTGATACAGTGCCATCATCGGCTCCTGATACAGTGCCATCGCCGGCTCCTGATACAGTGCCATCACTGACTCCTGATACAGTGCCATCACTGACTCCTGATACAGTGCCATCATCGGCTCCTGATACAGTGCCATCACTGACTCCTAATACAGTGACATCACTGACTCCTGATACAGTGCCATCACCGGCTCCTGATACAGTGCCATCACTGACTCCGGATACAGTGCCATCGCCGGCTCCTGATACAGTGCCATCGCCGACTACTGATACAGTGCCATCACTGACTCCTGATACAGTGCCATCACTGACTCCTGATACAGTGCCATCACTGACTCCTGATACAGTGCCATCACTGACTCCTGATACAGTGCCATCATTGGCTCCTGATACAGTGCCATCGCCGGCTCCTGATACAGTGCCAATACAGACTCCTGATACAGTGCCATCGCCGGCTCCTGATACAGTGCCATCACTGACTCCTGATACAGTGCCATCACCGGCTCCTGATACAATGCCATCACTGACTCCTGATACATTGCCATCAATGACTCCTGATACAGTGCCATCGCCGACTCCTGATACAGTGTCATCATCGGCTCCTGATACAGTGCCATCACTGACTCCTGATATAGTGCCATCACTGACTTCTGATACAGTGCCATCACCGGCTCCTGATACAGTGCCAATACTGACTCCTGATACAGTGCCATCACCGGCTCCTGATACAGTGCCAATACTGACTCCTGATACAGTGCCATCACCGGCTCTTGATACAGTGCCATCACTGACTCCTGATACAGTGCCATCACCGGCTCCTGATACAGTGCCATCAATGACGACTGATACAGTGCCATCGCCGGCTCCTGATACAGTGCCATCACTGACTCCTGATACGATGCCATCACTGACTCCTGATACAGTGCCATCAGTGACTCCTGATACAGTGCCAATACTGACTCCTGATACAGTGCCATCACTGACTCCTGATACAGTGCCATCACCGGCTCCTGATACAGTGCCATCACCGGCTCCTGATACAGTGCCATCACCTGCTCCTGATACAGTGGCATCACCAGCTCCTGATACAGTGCCATCACTGACTCCTGATACAGTGCCATCACTGACACCTGATACAGTGCCATCACTGACTCCTGATACATTGCCATCACTGACTCCTGATACAGTGCCATCATCGGCTCCTGATACAGTGCCATCGCCGGCTCCTGATACAGTGCCATCACTGACTCCTGATACAGTGCCATCACTGACTCCTGATACAGTGCCATCATCGGCTCCTGATACAGTGCCATCACTGACTCCTGATACAGTGCCATCACTGACTCCTGATATAGTGCCATCACCGGCTCCTGATACAGTGCCATCGCCGACTACTGATACATTGCCATCACTGACTCCTGATACAGTGCCATCACTGACTCCTGATACAGTGCCATCACTGACTCCTGATACAGTGCCATCACTGACTCCTGATACAGTGCCATCACTGACTCCTGATACAGTGCCATGATTGGCTCCTGATACAGTGCCATCGCCGGCTCCTGATACAGTGCCAATACAGACTCCTGATACAGTGCCATCGCCGGCTCCTGATACAGTGCCATCACTGACTCCTGATACAGTGCCATCGCCGGCTCCTGATACATTGCCATCAATGACTCCTGATACAGTGCCATCGCCGACTCCTGATACAGTGTCATCATCGGCTCCTGATACAGTGCCATCACTGACTCCTGATACAGTGCCATCACGGACTCCTGATACAATGCCATCACTTGCTCCTGATGCAGTGCCATCACTGACTGCTGATACAGTGCCATCACTGACTCCTGATACAGTGCCATCACTGACTCCTGATACAGTGCCATCACTGACTCCTGATACAGTGCCATCACTGGCTCCTGATACAGTGCCATCACTGACTCCTGATACAGTGCCATCACTGGCTCCTTATACAGTGCCATCGCCGGCTCCTGATACAGTGCCATCGGCGACTCCTTATACAGTGCCATCACCGACTCCTGATACAGTGCCATCACTGGCTCCTGATACAGTGCCATCACTGACACCTGATACAGTGCCATCACTGACTCCTGATACAGTGCCATCACTGACTCCTGATACAATGCCATCACTGGCTCCTGATACAGTGCCATCACTGACTCCTGATACAGTGCCATCACCTGCTCCTGATACAGTGCCATCACCGGCTCCTGATACAGTGCCATCACCTGCTTCTGATACAGTGCCATCACCGGCTCCTGATACAGTGCCATCACTGACTCCTGATACAGTGCCATCACCTGCTCCTGTTACAGTGCCATCGCCGGCTCCTGATACAGTGCCATCACCTGCTCCTGATACAGTGCCATCGCCGGCTCCTGATACAGTGCCATCATCGGCTCCTGATACAGTGCCATCACTGACTCCTGATACAGAGCCATCATCGGCTCCTGATACAGTGCCATCGCCGGCTCCTGATACAGTGCCAATACAGACTCCTGATACAGTGCCATCGCCGTCTCCTGATACAGTGCCATCGCCGGCTCCTGATACAGTCCCATCGCTGACTCCTGATACAGTGCCATCACCTGCTCCTGTTAGAGTGCCATCCCCGGCTCCTGATACAGTGCCATCACCTGCTCCTGATACAGTGCCATCGCCGGCTCCTGATACAGTGCCATCACTGACTCCTGATACAGTGCCATCACCGGCTCCTGATACAGTGCCATCACCGGCTCCTGATACAGTGCCATCACTGACTCCTGATACAGTGCCATCACCGGCTCCTGATACAGTGCCATCACTGACTCCTGATACAGTGCCATCGCCGGCTCCTGATACAGTGCCATCAATGACTCCTGATACGGTGCTATCACTGACTCCTGATACAGTGCCATCACTGACTCCTGATACAGTGCCATCATCGGCTCCTGATACAGTGCCATCGCCGGCTCCTGATACAGTGCCATCACTGACTCCTGATACAGTGCCATCACTGACTCCTGATACAGTGCCATCACTGACTCCTGATACAGTGCCATCACCGGCTCCTGATACAGTGCCATCATCGGCTCCTGATACAGTGCCATCACTGACTCCTGATACAATGCCATCACTTGCTCCTGATGCAGTGCCATCACTGACTCCTGATACAGTGCCATCACTGACTCCTGATACAGTGCCATCACTGGCTCCTGATACAGTGCCATCACTGTCTCCTGATACAGTGCCATCGCCGGCTCCTGATACAGTGGCAATACTGACTCCTGATACAGTGCCATCACTGACTCCTGATACAGTGCCATCACTGACTCCTGATACATTGCCATCACTGACTCCGGATACAGTGCCATCGCCGGCTCCTGATACAGTGCCATCGCCGACTACTGATACAGTGCCATCTCTGACTCCTGATACAGTGCCATCACTGACTCCTGATACAGTGCCATCACTGACTCCTGATACAGTGCCATCACTGACTCCTGATACAGTGCCATCATCGGCTCCTGATACAGTGCCATCGCCGACTCCTGATACAGTGCCATCACTGACTCCTGATACAGTGCCATCACTGACTCCTGATACAGTGCCATCATCGGCTCCTGATACAGTGCCATCGCCGGCTCCTGATACAGTGCCAATACAGACTCTTGATACAGTGCCATCGCCGGCTCCTGATACAGTGCCATCACTGACTCCTGATACAGTGCCATCACCGGCTCCTGATGCAATGCCATCACTGACTCCTGATACATTGCCATCAATGACTCCTGATACAGTGCCATCGCCGACTCCTGATAGAGTGTCATCATCGGCTCCTGATACAGTGCCATCACTGACTCCTGATACAGTGCCATCACGGACTCCTGATACAATGCCATCACTTGCTCCTGATGCAGTGCCATCACTGACTCCTGATACAGTGCCATCACTGACTCCTGATACAGTGCCATCACTGACTCCTGATACAGTGCCATCACTGACTCCTGATACAGTGCCATCACTGGCTCCTGATACAGTGCCATCACTGACTCCTGATACAGTGCCATCACTGGCTTCTTATACAGTGCCATCGCCGGCTCCTGATACAGTGCCATCAGCGACTCCTTATACAGTGCCATCACCGACTCCTGATACAGTGCCATCACTGGCTCCTGATACAGTGCCATCACTGACTCCTGATACAGTGCCATCACTGACTCCTGATACAGTGCCATCACTGACTCCTGATACAGTGCCATCACTGACTCCTGATACAGTGCCATCACCTGCTCCTGATACAGTGCCATCACCGGCTCCTGATACAGTGCCATCACCTGCTTCTGATACAGTGCTATCACCGGCTCCTGATACAGTGCCATCACTGACTCCTGATACAGTGCCATCACCTGCTCCTGTTACAGTGCCATCGCCGGCTCCTGATACAGTGCCATCACCTGCTCCTGATACAGTGCCATCGCCGGCTCCTGATACAGTGCCATCACTGACTCCTGATACAGTGCCATCACTGACTCCTGATACAGTGCCATCATCGGCTCCTGATACAGTGCCATCACTGACTCCTGATACAGTGCCATCATTGGCTCCTGATACAGTGCCATCACTGACTCCTGATACAGAGCCATCATCGGCTCCTGATACAGTGCCATCGCCGGCTCCTGATACAGTGCCAATACAGACTCCTGATACAGTGCCATCGCCGGCTCCTGATACAGTGCCATCACTGACTCCTGATACAGTGCCATCACCTGCTCCTGTTAGAGTGCCATCACCGGCTCCTGATACAGTGCCATCACTGACTCCTGATACAGTGCCATCACCTGCTCCTGTTAGAGTGCCATCGCCGGCTCCTGATACAGTGCCATCACTGACTCCTGATACAGTGCCATCACTGACTCCTGATACAGTGCCATCACCGGCTCCTGATGCAGTGCCATCACTGACTCCTGATACAGTGCCATCGCCGGCTCCTGATACAGTGCCATCAATGACTCCTGATATGGTGCCATCACTGACTCCTGATACAGTGCCATCACTGACTCCTGATACAGTGCCATCACTGACTCCTGATACAGTGCCATCACTGGCTCCTGATACAGTGCCATCACTGACTCCTGATACAGTGCCATCACTGGCTTCTTATACAGTGCCATCGCCGGCTCCTGATACAGTGCCATCAGCGACTCCTTATACAGTGCCATCACCGACTCCTGATACAGTGCCATCACTGGCTCCTGATACAGTGCCATCACTGACTCCTGATACAGTGCCATCACTGACTCCTGATACAGTGCCATCACTGACTCCTGATACAGTGCCATCACTGACTCCTGATACAGTGCCATCACCTGCTCCTGATACAGTGCCATCACCGGCTCCTGATACAGTGCCATCACCTGCTTCTGATACAGTGCTATCACCGGCTCCTGATACAGTGCCATCACTGACTCCTGATACAGTGCCATCACCTGCTCCTGTTACAGTGCCATCGCCGGCTCCTGATACAGTGCCATCACCTGCTCCTGATACAGTGCCATCGCCGGCTCCTGATACAGTGCCATCACTGACTCCTGATACAGTGCCATCACTGACTCCTGATACAGTGCCATCATCGGCTCCTGATACAGTGCCATCACTGACTCCTGATACAGTGCCATCATTGGCTCCTGATACAGTGCCATCACTGACTCCTGATACAGAGCCATCATCGGCTCCTGATACAGTGCCATCGCCGGCTCCTGATACAGTGCCAATACAGACTCCTGATACAGTGCCATCGCCGGCTCCTGATACAGTGCCATCACTGACTCCTGATACAGTGCCATCACCTGCTCCTGTTAGATTGCCATCGCCGGCTCCTGATACAGTGCCATCACTGACTCCTGATACAGTGCCATCACCTGCTCCTGTTAGAGTGCCATCGCCGGCTCCTGATACAGTGCCATCACTGACTCCTGATACAGTGCCATCACCTGCTCCTGTTAGAGTGCCATCGCCGGCTCCTGATACAGTGCCATCACTGACTCCTGATACAGTGCCATCACCGGCTCCTGATGCAGTGCCATCACTGACTCCTGATACAGTGCCATCGCCGGCTCCTGATACAGTGCCATCAATGACTCCTGATATGGTGCCATCACTGACTCCTGATACAGTGCCATCACTGACTCCTGATACAGTGCCATCATCGACTCCTGATACAGTGCCATCACCGGCTCCTTATACAGTGCCATCACTGACTCCTGATACAGTGCCATCACTGACTCCTGATACAGTGCCATCACTGACTCCTGATACAGTGCCATCATCGGCTCCTGATACAGTGCCATCACTGACTCCTGATACAATGCCATCACTTGCTCCTGATGCAGTGCCATCACTGACTCCTGATACAGTGCCATCACTGACTCCTGATACAGTGCCATCACTGGCTCCTGATACAGTGCCATCACTGTCTCCTGATACAGTGCCATCGCCGGCTCCTGATACAGTGGCAATACTGACTCCTGATACAGTGCCATCACTGACTCCTGATACAGTGCCATCACTGACTCCTGATACATTGCCATCTCTGACTCCGGATACAGTGCCATCGCCGGCTCCTGATACAGTGCCATCGCCGACTACTGATACAGTGCCATCTCTGACTCCTGATACAGTGCCATCACTGACTCCTGATACAGTGCCATCACTGACTCCTGATACAGTGCCATCACTGACTCCTGATACAGTGCCATCACTGACTCCTGATACAGTGCCATCATCGGCTCCTGATACAGTGCCATCGCCGGCTCCTGATACAGTGCCAATACAGACTCTTGATACAGTGCCATCGCCGGCTCCTGATACAGTGCCATCACTGACTCCTGATACAGTGCCATCACCGGCTCCTGATACAGTGCCATCAATGACTCCTGATACAGTGCCATCACTGACTCCTGATACAGTGCCATCACTGACTCCTGATACATTGCCATCAATGACTCCTGATACAGTGCCATCGCCGACTCCTGATAGAGTGTCATCATCGGCTCCTGATACAGTGCCATCACTGACTCCTGATACAATGCCATCACTTGCTCCTGATGCAGTGCCATCACTGACTCCTGATACAGTGCCATCACTGACTCCTGATACAGTGCCATCACTGACTCCTGATACAGTGCCATCACTGACTCCTGATACAGTGCCATCACTGGCTCCTGATACAGTGCCATCACTGACTCCTGATACAGTGCCATCACTGGCTTCTTATACAGTGCCATCGCCGGCTCCTGATACAGTGCCATCAGCGACTCCTTATACAGTGCCATCACCGACTCCTGATACAGTGCCATCACTGGCTCCTGATACAGTGCCATCACTGACTCCTGATACAGTGCCATCACTGACTCCTGATACAGTGCCATCACTGACTCCTGATACAGTGCCATCACTGACTCCTGATACAGTGCCATCACCTGCTCCTGATACAGTGCCATCACCGGCTCCTGATACAGTGCCATCACCTGCTTCTGATACAGTGCTATCACCGGCTCCTGATACAGTGCCATCACTGACTCCTGATACAGTGCCATCACCTGCTCCTGTTACAGTGCCATCGCCGGCTCCTGATACAGTGCCATCACCTGCTCCTGATACAGTGCAATCGCCGGCTCCTGATACAGTGCCATCACTGACTCCTGATACAGTGCCATCACTGACTCCTGATACAGTGCCATCATCGGCTCCTGATACAGTGCCATCACTGACTCCTGATACAGTGCCATCATTGGCTCCTGATACAGTGCCATCACTGACTCCTGATACAGAGCCATCATCGGCTCCTGATACAGTGCCATCACTGGCTCCTGATACAGTGCCATCACTGACTCCTGATACAGTGCCATCACTGACTCCTGATACAGAGCCATCACTGACTCCTGATACAGTGCCATCACTGACTCCTGATACAGTGCCATCATTGGCTCCTGATACAGTGCCATCACTGACTCCTGATACAGAGCCATCATCGGCTCCTGATACAGTGCCATCACCAGCTCCTGATACAGTGCCATCACTGACTCCTGATACATTGCCATCAATGACTCCTGATACAGTGCCATCGCCGACTCCTGATACAGTGTCATCATCGGCTCCTGATACAGTGCCATCACTGACTCCTGATACAGTGCCATCACGGACTCCTGATACAATGCCATCACTTGCTCCTGATGCAGTGCCATCACTGACTGCTGATACAGTGCCATCACTGACTCCTGATACAGTGCCATCACTGACTCCTGATACAGTGCCATCACTGACTCCTGATACAGTGCCATCACTGGCTCCTGATACAGTGCCATCACTGACTCCTGATACAGTGCCATCACTGGCTCCTTATACAGTGCCATCGCCGGCTCCTGATACAGTGCCATCGGCGACTCCTTATACAGTGCCATCACCGACTCCTGATACAGTGCCATCACTGGCTCCTGATACAGTGCCATCACTGACACCTGATACAGTGCCATCACTGACTCCTGATACAGTGCCATCACTGACTCCTGATACAATGCCATCACTGGCTCCTGATACAGTGCCATCACTGACTCCTGATACAGTGCCATCACCTGCTCCTGATACAGTGCCATCACCGGCTCCTGATACAGTGCCATCACCTGCTTCTGATACAGTGCCATCACCTGCTCCTGATACAGTGCCATCGCCGGCTCCTGATACAGTGCCATCACTGACTCCTGATACAGTGCCATCACCGGCTCCTGATTCAGTGCCATCACCTGCTCCTGTTACAGTGCCATCGCCGGCTCCTGATACAGTGCCATCACCTGCTCCTGATACAGTGCCATCGCCGGCTCCTGATACAGTGCCATCATCGGCTCCTGATACAGTGCCATCACTGACTCCTGATACAGAGCCATCATCGGCTCCTGATACAGTGCCATCGCCGGCTCCTGATACAGTGCCAATACAGACTCCTGATACAGTGCCATCGCCGGCTCCTGATACAGTGCCATCACTGACTCCTGATACAGTGCCATCACCTGCTCCTGTTAGAGTGCCATCCCCGGCTCCTGATACAGTGCCATCACCTGCTCCTGATACAGTGCCATCGCCGGCTCCTGATACAGTGCCATCACTGACTCCTGATACAGTGCCATCACCGGCTCCTGATACAGTGCCATCACTGACTCCTGATACAGTGCCATCACCGGCTCCTGATGCAGTGCCATCACTGACTCCTGATACAGTGCCATCACCTGCTCCTGATACAGTGCCATCGCCGGCTCCTGATACAGTGCCATCAATGACTCCTGATACGGTGCTATCACTGACTCCTGATACAGTGCCATCACTGACTCCTGATACAGTGCCATCATCGGCTCCTGATACAGTGCCATCGCCGGCTCCTGATACAGTGCCATCACTGACTCCTGATACAGTGCCATCACTGACTCCTGATACAGTGCCATCATCGGCTCCTGATACAGTGCCATCACTGACTCCTGATACAATGCCATCACTTGCTCCTGATGCAGTGCCATCACTGACTCCTGATACAGTGCCATCACTGACTCCTGATACAGTGCCATCACTGGCTCCTGATACAGTGCCATCACTGTCTCCTGATACAGTGCCATCGCCGGCTCCTGATACAGTGGCAATACTGACTCCTGATACAGTGCCATCACTGACTCCTGATACAGTGCCATCACTGACTCCTGATACATTGCCATCACTGACTCCGGATACAGTGCCATCGCCGGCTCCTGATACAGTGCCATCGCCGACTACTGATACAGTGCCATCTCTGACTCCTGATACAGTGCCATCACTGACTCCTGATACAGTGCCATCACTGACTCCTGATACAGTGCCATCACTGACTCCTGATACAGTGCCATCACTGACTCCTGATACAGTGCCATCATCGGCTCCTGATACAGTGCCATCGCCGGCTCCTGATACAGTGCCAATACAGACTCTTGATACAGTGCCATCGCCGGCTCCTGATACAGTGCCATCACTGACTCCTGATACAGTGCCATCACCGGCTCCTGATACAATGCCATCACTGACTCCTGATACATTGCCATCACTGACTCCTGATACAGTGCCATCATCGGCTCCTGATACAGTGCCATCACTGACTCCTGATACAGTGCCATCACGGACTCCTGATACAATGCCATCACTTGCTCCTGATACAGTGCCATCACTGACTCCTGATACAGTGCCATCACTGACTCCTGATACAGTGCCATCACTGACTCCTGATACAGTGCCATCACTGGCTCCTGATACAGTGCCATCACTGACTCCTGATACAGTGCCATCACTGGCTTCTTATACAGTGCCATCGCCGGCTCCTGATACAGTGCCATCAGCGACTCCTTATACAGTGCCATCACCGACTCCTGATACAGTGCCATCACTGGCTCCTGATACAGTGCCATCACTGACTCCTGATACAGTGCCATCACTGACTCCTGATGCAGTGCCATCACTGACTCCTGATACAGTGCCATCACTGACTCCTGATACAGTGCCATCACCTGCTCCTGATACAGTGCCATCACCGGCTCCTGATACAGTGCCATCACCTGCTTCTGATACAGTGCTATCACCGGCTCCTGATACAGTGCCATCACTGACTCCTGATACAGTGCCATCACCTGCTCCTGTTACAGTGCCATCGCCGGCTCCTGATACAGTGCCATCACCTGCTCCTGATACAGTGCCATCGCCGGCTCCTGATACAGTGCCATCACTGACTCCTGATACAGTGCCATCACTGACTCCTGATACAGTGCCATCATCGGCTCCTGATACAGTGCCATCACTGACTCCTGATACAGTGCCATCATTGGCTCCTGATACAGTGCCATCACTGACTCCTGATACAGAGCCATCATCGGCTCCTGATACAGTGCCATCACTGACTCCTGATACAGTGCCATCATTGGCTCCTGATACAGTGCCATCACTGACTCCTGATACAGAGCCATCATCGGCTCCTGATACAGTGCCATCGCCGGCTCCTGATACAGTGCCAATACAGACTCCTGATACAGTGCCATCGCCGGCTCCTGATACAGTGCCATCACTGACTCCTGATACAGTGCCATCACCTGCTCCTGTTAGAGTGCCATCGCCGGCTCCTGATACAGTGCCATCACTGACTCCTGATACAGTGCCATCACCTGCTCCTGTTAGAGTGCCATCGCCGGCTCCTGATACAGTGCCATCACTGACTCCTGATACAGTGCCATCACCTGCTCCTGTTAGAGTGCCATCGCCGGCTCCTGATACAGTGCCATCACTGACTCCTGATACAGTGCCATCACCGGCTCCTGATGCAGTGCCATCACTGACTCCTGATACAGTGCCATCGCCGGCTCCTGATACAGTGCCATCAATGACTCCTGATATGGTGCCATCACTGACTCCTGATACAGTGCCATCACTGACTCCTGATACAGTGCCATCATCGGCTCCTGATACAGTGCCATCACCGGCTCCTTATACAGTGCCATCACTGACTCCTGATACAGTGCCATCACTGACTCCTGATACAGTGCCATCACTGACTCCTGATACAGTGCCATCATCGGCTCCTGATACAGTGCCATCACTGACTCCTGATACAATGCCATCACTTGCTCCTGATGCAGTGCCATCACTGACTCCTGATACAGTGCCATCACTGACTCCTGATACAGTGCCATCACTGGCTCCTGATACAGTGCCATCACTGTCTCCTGATACAGTGCCATCGCCGGCTCCTGATACAGTGGCAATACTGACTCCTGATACAGTGCCATCACTGACTCCTGATACAGTGCCATCACTGACTCCTGATACATTGCCATCACTGACTCCGGATACAGTGCCATCGCCGGCTCCTGATACAGTGCCATCACTGACTCCTGATACAGTGCCATCACCGGCTCCTGATACAATGCCATCACTGACTCCTGATACAGTGCCATCGCCGGCTCCTGATACAGTGCCATCGCCGACTACTGATACAGTGCCATCTCTGACTCCTGATACAGTGCCATCACTGACTCCTGATACAGTGCCATCACTGACTCCTGATACAGTGCCATCACTGACTCCTGATACAGTGCCATCATCGGCTCCTGATACAGTGCCATCGCCGGCTCCTGATACAGTGCCAATACAGACTCTTGATATAGTGCCATCGCCGGCTCCTGATACAGTGCCATCACTGACTCCTGATACAGTGCCATCACTGACTCCTGATACAGTGCCATCACCGGCTCCTGATACAATGCCATCACTGACTCCTGATACATTGCCATCAATGACTCCTGATACAGTGCCATCACTGACTCCTGATACAGTGCCATCACGGACTCCTGATACAATGCCATCACTTGCTCCTGATGCAGTGCCATCACTGACTCCTGATACAGTGCCATCACTGACTCCTGATACAGTGCCATCACTGACTCCTGATACAGTGCCATCACTGACTCCTGATACAGTGCCATCACTGGCTCCTGATACAGTGCCATCACTGACTCCTGATACAGTGCCATCACTGGCTTCTTATACAGTGCCATCGCCGGCTCCTGATACAGTGCCATCAGCGACTCCTTATACAGTGCCATCATCGGCTCCTGATACAGTGCCATCGCCGGCTCCTGATACAGTGCCAATACAGACTCTTGATATAGTGCCATCGCCGGCTCCTGATACAGTGCCATCACTGACTCCTGATACAGTGCCATCACCGGCTCCTGATACAATGCCATCACTGACTCCTGATACAGTGCCATCGCCGGCTCCTGATACAGTGCCATCGCCGACTACTGATACAGTGCCATCTCTGACTCCTGATACAGTGCCATCACTGACTCCTGATACAGTGCCATCACTGACTCCTGATACAGTGCCATCACTGACTCCTGATACAGTGCCATCATCGGCTCCTGATACAGTGCCATCGCCGGCTCCTGATACAGTGCCAATACAGACTCTTGATATAGTGCCATCGCCGGCTCCTGATACAGTGCCATCACTGACTCCTGATACAGTGCCATCACTGACTCCTGATACAGTGCCATCACCGGCTCCTGATACAATGCCATCACTGACTCCTGATACATTGCCATCAATGACTCCTGATACAGTGCCATCACTGACTCCTGATACAGTGCCATCACGGACTCCTGATACAATGCCATCACTTGCTCCTGATGCAGTGCCATCACTGACTCCTGATACAGTGCCATCACTGACTCCTGATACAGTGCCATCACTGACTCCTGATACAGTGCCATCACTGACTCCTGATACAGTGCCATCACTGGCTCCTGATACAGTGCCATCACTGTCTCCTGATACAGTGCCATCGCCGGCTCCTGATACAGTGGCAATACTGACTCCTGATACAGTGCCATCACTGACTCCTGATACAGTGCCATCACTGACTCCTGATACATTGCCATCACTGACTCCGGATACAGTGCCATCGCCGGCTCCTGATACAGTGCCATCGCCGACTACTGATACAGTGCCATCTCTGACTCCTGATACAGTGCCATCACTGACTCCTGATACAGTGCCATCACTGACTCCTGATACAGTGCCATCACTGACTCCTGATACAGTGCCATCACTGACTCCTGATACAGTGCCATCATCGGCTCCTGATACAGTGCCATCGCCGGCTCCTGATACAGTGCCAATACAGACTCTTGATATAGTGCCATCGCCGGCTCCTGATACAGTGCCATCACTGACTCCTGATACAGTGCCATCACCGGCTCCTGATACAATGCCATCACTGACTCCTGATACAGTGCCATCGCCGGCTCCTGATACAGTGCCATCGCCGACTACTGATACAGTGCCATCTCTGACTCCTGATACAGTGCCATCACTGACTCCTGATACAGTGCCATCACTGACTCCTGATACAGTGCCATCACTGACTCCTGATACAGTGCCATCATCGGCTCCTGATACAGTGCCATCGCCGGCTCCTGATACAGTGCCAATACAGACTCTTGATATAGTGCCATCGCCGGCTCCTGATACAGTGCCATCACTGACTCCTGATACAGTGCCATCACTGACTCCTGATACAGTGCCATCACCGGCTCCTGATACAATGCCATCACTGACTCCTGATACATTGCCATCAATGACTCCTGATACAGTGCCATCACTGACTCCTGATACAGTGCCATCACGGACTCCTGATACAATGCCATCACTTGCTCCTGATGCAGTGCCATCACTGACTCCTGATACAGTGCCATCACTGACTCCTGATACAGTGCCATCACTGACTCCTGATACAGTGCCATCACTGACTCCTGATACAGTGCCATCACTGGCTCCTGATACAGTGCCATCACTGACTCCTGATACAGTGCCATCACTGGCTTCTTATACAGTGCCATCGCCGGCTCCTGATACAGTGCCATCAGCGACTCCTTATACAGTGCCATCACCGACTCCTGATACAGTGCCATCACTGGCTCCTGATACAGTGCCATCACTGACTCCTGATACAGTGCCATCACTGACTCCTGATACAGTGCCATCACTGACTCCTGATACAGTGCCATCACCTGCTCCTGATACAGTGCCATCACCGGCTCCTGATACAGTGCCATCACCTGCTTCTGATACAGTGCGATCACCGGCTCCTGATACAGTGCCATCACTGACTCCTGATACAGTGCCATCACCTGCTCCTGTTACAGTGCCATCGCCGGCTCCTGATACAGTGCCATCACCTGCTCCTGATACAGTGCCATCGCCGGCTCCTGATACAGTGCCATCACTGACTCCTGATACAGTGCCATCACTGACTCCTGATACAGTGCCATCATCGGCTCCTGATACAGTGCCATCACTGACTCCTGATACAGTGCCATCATTGGCTCCTGATACAGTGCCATCACTGACTCCTGATACAGAGCCATCATCGGCTCCTGATACAGTGCCATCGCCGGCTCCTGATACAGTGCCAATACAGACTCCTGATACAGTGGCATCGCCGGCTCCTGATACAGTGCCATCACTGACTCCTGATACAGTGCCATCACCTGCTCCTGTTAGAGTGCCATCGCCGGCTCCTGATACAGTGCCATCACTGACTCCTGATACAGTGCCATCACCTGCTCCTGTTAGAGTGCCATCGCCGGCTCCTGATACAGTGCCATCACTGACTCCTGATACAGTGCCATCACCTGCTCCTGTTAGAGTGCCATCGCCGGCTCCTGATACAGTGCCATCACTGACTCCTGATACAGTGCCATCACCGGCTCCTGATGCAGTGCCATCACTGACTCCTGATACAGTGCCATCGCCGGCTCCTGATACAGTGCCATCAATGACTCCTGATATGGTACCATCACTGACTCCTGATACAGTGCCATCACTGACTCCTGATACAGTGCCATCACTGACTCCTGATACAGTGCCATCACTGGCTCCTGATACAGTGCCATCACTGACTCCTGATACAGTGCCATCACTGGCTTCTTATACAGTGCCATCGCCGGCTCCTGATACAGTGCCATCAGCGACTCCTTATACAGTGCCATCACCGACTCCTGATACAGTGCCATCACTGGCTCCTGATACAGTGCCATCACTGACTCCTGATACAGTGCCATCACTGACTCCTGATACAGTGCCATCACTGACTCCTGATACAGTGCCATCACTGACTCCTGATACAGTGCCATCACCTGCTCCTGATACAGTGCCATCACCGGCTCCTGATACAGTGCCATCACCTGCTTCTGATACAGTGCTATCACCGGCTCCTGATACAGTGCCATCACTGACTCCTGATACAGTGCCATCACCTGCTCCTGTTACAGTGCCATCGCCGGCTCCTGATACAGTGCCATCACCTGCTCCTGATACAGTGCCATCGCCGGCTCCTGATACAGTGCCATCACTGACTCCTGATACAGTGCCATCACTGACTCCTGATACAGTGCCATCATCGGCTCCTGATACAGTGCCATCACTGACTCCTGATACAGTGCCATCATTGGCTCCTGATACAGTGCCATCACTGACTCCTGATACAGAGCCATCATCGGCTCCTGATACAGTGCCATCGCCGGCTCCTGATACAGTGCCAATACAGACTCCTGATACAGTGCCATCGCCGGATCCTGATACAGTGCCATCACTGACTCCTGATACAGTGCCATCACCTGCTCCTGTTAGAGTGCCATCGCCGGCTCCTGATACAGTGCCATCACTGACTCCTGATACAGTGCCATCACCTGCTCCTGTTAGAGTGCCATCGCCGGCTCCTGATACAGTGCCATCACTGACTCCTGATACAGTGCCATCACCTGCTCCTGTTAGAGTGCCATCGCCGGCTCCTGATACAGTGCCATCACTGACTCCTGATACAGTGCCATCACCGGCTCCTGATGCAGTGCCATCACTGACTCCTGATACAGTGCCATCGCCGGCTCCTGATACAGTGCCATCAATGACTCCTGATATGGTGCCATCACTGACTCCTGATACAGTGCCATCACTGACTCCTGATACAGTGCCATCATCGGCTCCTGATACAGTGCCATCACCGGCTCCTTATACAGTGCCATCACTGACACCTGATACAGTGCCATCACTGACTCCTGATACAGTGCCATCATCGGCTCCTGATACAGTGCCATCACTGACTCCTGATACAATGCCATCACTTGCTCCTGATGCAGTGCCATCACTGACTCCTGATACAGTGCCATCACTGACTCCTGATACAGTGCCATCACTGGCTCCTGATACAGTGCCATCACTGACTCCTGATACAGTGCCATCACAGACTCCTGATACAGTGCCATCACCGGCTGCTGATACAGTGCCATCACTGACTCCTGATACAGTGCCAATACTGGCTCCTGATACAGTGCCATCGCCGGCTCCTGATACAGTGCCATCACTGACTCCTGTTACAGTGCCATCACTGACTCCTGATACAGTGCCATCACTGACTCCTGATACAGTGCCAATACTGACTCCTGATACAGTGCCATCACTGACTCCTGATACAGTGCCATCACCGGCTC
This sequence comes from Heptranchias perlo, assembly GCF_035084215.1. NCBI lineage: Eukaryota > Metazoa > Chordata > Chondrichthyes > Hexanchiformes > Hexanchidae > Heptranchias > Heptranchias perlo. The sequence continues at coordinate 4,545,416 of NC_090350.1, read as the reverse complement.
CTGATACAGTGCCATCACCGGCTCCTGATACAGTGCCATCACCGGCTCCTGATACAGTGCCATCACCTGCTCCTGATACAGTGGCATCACCAGCTCCTGATACAGTGCCATCACCGACTCCTGATACAGTGCCATCACTGACTCCTGATACAGTGCCATCACTGACTCCTGATACAGTGCCATCACTGACTCCTGATACAGTGCCATCACTGACTCCTGATACAGTGCCATCACTGACTCCTGATACAGTGCCATCACCGGCTCCTGATACAGTGCCATCACCGGCTCCTGATACAGTGCCATCACTGACTCCTGATACAGTGCCATCACTGACTCCTGATACATTGCCATCACTGACTCCTGATACAGTGCCATCACTGACTCCTAATACAGTGCCATCACAGACTCCTGATACAGTGCCATCACAGACTCCTGATACAGTGCCATCACTGACTCCTGATACAGTGCCATCACTGACTCCTGATACAGTGCCATCGCCGACTCCTGATACAGTGCCATCACTGACTCCTGATACAGTGCCATCACTGACTCCTGATACAGTGCCATCACCGACTACTGATACAGTGCCATCACTGACTCCTGATACAGTGCCATCGCCGGCTCCTGATACAGTGCCATCACTGACTCCTGATACAGTGCCATCCCCGACTCCTGATAAAGTGCCAATACTGACTCCTCATACAGTGCCATCGCCGGCTCCTGATACAGTGCCAATACTGACTCCTGATACAGTGCCATCACCGTCTCCTGATACAGTGCCATCACTGACTCCTGATACAGTGCCATCGCCGACTCCTGATACAGTGCCATCACTGACTCCTGATACAGTGCCATCACTGACTCCTGATACAGTGCCATCACCGGCTCCTGATACAGTGCCAATACTGACTCCTGATACAGTGCCATCACTGACTCCTGATACAGTGCCATCACCGACTCCTGATACAGTGCCATCACCGGCTCCTGATACAGTGCCATCACCGGCTCCTGATACATTGCCATCACTGACTCCTGATACAGTGCCATCACTGACTCCTGATACAGTGCCATCACAGACTCCTGATACAGTGCCATCACAGACTCCTGTTACAGTGCCATCACTGACTCCTGATACAGTGCCATCACTGACTCCTGATACAGTGCCATCGCCGACTCCTGATACAGTGCCATCACAGACTCCTGATACAGTGCCATCACTGACTCCTGATACAGTGCCATCACCGACTACTGATACAGTGCCGTCACTGACTCCTGATACAGTGCCATCGCCGGCTCCTGATACAGTGCCATCACTGACTCCTGATACAGTGCCATCCCCGACTCCTGATACAGTGCCATCACTGACTCCTGATACAGTGCCATCGCAGGCTCCTGATACAGTGCCATCGCCGGCTCCTGATACAGTGCCAATACTGACTCCTGATACAGTGCCATCACCGGCTCCTGATACAGTGCCATCACTGACTTCTGATACAGTGCCATCACCGGCTCCTGATACAGTGCCAATACTGACTCCTGATACAGTGCCATCACCGGCTCCTGATACAGTGCCAATACTGACTCCTGATACAGTGCCATCACCGGCTCTTGATACAGTGCCATCACTGACTCCTGATACAGTGCCATCACCGGCTCCTGATACAGTGCCATCAATGACTCCTGATACAATGCCATCACTGACTCCTGATACAGTGCCATCACTGACTCCTGATAAAGTGCCAATACTGACTCCTGATACAGTGCCATCACTGACTCCTGATACAGTGCCATCACCGGCTCCTGATACAGTGCCATCACCGGCTCCTGATACAGTGCCATCACCTGCTCCTGATACAGTGGCATCACCAGCTCCTGATACAGTGCCATCACTGACTCCTGATACAGTGCCATCACTGACTCCTGATACAGTGCCATCACTGACTTCTGATACAGTGCCATCACCGGCTCCTGATACAGTGCCAATACTGACTCCTGATACAGTGCCATCACCGGCTCCTGATACAGTGCCAATACTGACTCCTGATACAGTGCCATCACCGGCTCTTGATACAGTGCCATCACTGACTCCTGATACAGTGGCATCACCAGCTCCTGATACAGTGCCATCACTGACTCCTGATACAGTGCCATCACTGACTCCTGATACAGTGCCATCACTGACTCCTGATACAGTGCCATCACTGACTCCTGATACAGTGCCATCACTGACTCCTGATACAGTGCCATCACTGACTCCTGATACAGTGCCATCACCGGCTCCTGATACAGTGCCATCACCGGCTCCTGATACAGTGCCATCACTGACTCCTGATACAGTGCCATCATTGACTCCTGATATATTGCCATCACTGACTCCTGATACAGTGCCATCATCGGCTCCTGATACAGTGCCATCACCGGCTCCTGATGCAGTGCCATCGCCGGCTCCTGATACAGTGCCAATACTGACTCCTGATACAGTGCCATCGCCGGCTCCTGATACAGTGCCATCACTGACTCCTGATACAGTGCCATCACTGACTCCTGATACAGTTGTAAACAATTTTACAACACCAAGTTATAGTCCAGCAATTTTATTTTAAATTCACAAGCTTTCGGAGATTTTCTCCTTCCTCAGGCAAATGTTTCAAGATCTCCTTGAAGCCTACGCATTTATACATATTGAACAATAATAAATGGTGTTTACAGACACCATTTATTATTGTTCAATATGTATAAATGCGTAGGCTTCAAGGAGATCTTGAAACATTTGCCTGAGGAAGGAGAAAATCTCCGAAAGCTTGTGAATTTAAAATAAAATTGCTGGACTATAACTTGGTGTTGTAAAATTGTTTACAATTGTCAACCCCAGTCCATCACCGGCATCTCCACATCCTGATACAGTGCCATCGCCGGCTCCTGATACAGTGCCATCACTGACTCCTGATACAACGCCATCACTGACTCCTGATACAGTGCCATCGCCGGCTCCTGATACAGTGCTATCACTGACTCCTGATACAGTGCATCACTGACTCCTGATACAGTGCCAATACTGACTCCTGATACAGTGCCAATACTGACTCCTGATACAGTGCCATCACTGACTCCTCATACAGTGCCATCACTGACTCCTGATACATTGCCATCACTGACTCCTGGTACAGTGCCATCGCCGGCTCCTGATACAGTGCCATCACTGACTCCTGATACAGTGCCATCACTGACTCCTGATACAGTGCCATCACTGACTCCTGATACAGTGCCATCACTGACTCCTGATACAGTGCCATCACTGACTCCTGATACAGTGCCATCACTGACTCCTGATACAGTGCCATCACTGACTCCTGATACAGTGCCATCGCCGACTCCTGATACAGTGCCATCACTGACTCCTGATACAGTGCCATCACTGACTCCTGATACAGTGCCATCACCGACTACTGATACAGTGCCATCACTGACTCCTGATACAGTGCCATCGCCGGCTCCTGATACAATGCCATCACTGACTCCTGATACAGTGCCATCCCCGACTCCTGATAAAGTGCCATCACTGACTCCTGATACAGTGCCATCGCCGGCTCCTGATACAGTGCCATCCCTGATTTCTGATACAGTGCCATCACCGGCTCCTGATACAGTGCCAATACTGACTCCTCATACAGTGCCATCGCCGGCTCCTGATACAGTGCCAATACTGACTCCTGATACATTGCCATCACTGACTCCTGATACAGTGCCATCACTGACTCCTAATACAGTGCCATCACAGACTCCTGATACAGTGCCATCACAGACTCCTGATACAGTGCCATCACTGACTCCTGATACAGTGCCATCACTGACTCCTGATACAGTGCCATCGCCGACTCCTGATACAGTGCCATCACTGACTCCTGATACAGTGCCATCACTGACTCCTGATACAGTGCCATCACCGACTACTGATACAGTGCCATCACTGACTCCTGATACAGTGCCATCGCCGGCTCCTGATACAGTGCCATCACTGACTCCTGATACAGTGCCATCCCCGACTCCTGATAAAGTGCCAATACTGACTCCTCATACAGTGCCATCGCCGGCTCCTGATACAGTGCCAATACTGACTCCTGATACAGTGCCATCACCGTCTCCTGATACAGTGCCATCACTGACTCCTGATACAGTGCCATCGCCGACTCCTGATACAGTGCCATCACTGACTCCTGATACAGTGCCATCACTGACTCCTGATACAGTGCCATCACCGGCTCCTGATACAGTGCCAATACTGACTCCTGATACAGTGCCATCACTGACTCCTGATACAGTGCCATCACCGACTCCTGATACAGTGCCATCACCGGCTCCTGATACAGTGCCATCACCGGCTCCTGATACATTGCCATCACTGACTCCTGATACAGTGCCATCACTGACTCCTGATACAGTGCCATCACAGACTCCTGATACAGTGCCATCACAGACTCCTGTTACAGTGCCATCACTGACTCCTGATACAGTGCCATCACTGACTCCTGATACAGTGCCATCGCCGACTCCTGATACAGTGCCATCACAGACTCCTGATACAGTGCCATCACTGACTCCTGATACAGTGCCATCACCGACTACTGATACAGTGCCGTCACTGACTCCTGATACAGTGCCATCGCCGGCTCCTGATACAGTGCCATCACTGACTCCTGATACAGTGCCATCCCCGACTCCTGATACAGTGCCATCACTGACTCCTGATACAGTGCCATCGCAGGCTCCTGATACAGTGCCATCGCCGGCTCCTGATACAGTGCCAATACTGACTCCTGATACAGTGCCATCACCGGCTCCTGATACAGTGCCATCACTGACTTCTGATACAGTGCCATCACCGGCTCCTGATACAGTGCCAATACTGACTCCTGATACAGTGCCATCACCGGCTCCTGATACAGTGCCAATACTGACTCCTGATACAGTGCCATCACCGGCTCTTGATACAGTGCCATCACTGACTCCTGATACAGTGCCATCACCGGCTCCTGATACAGTGCCATCAATGACTCCTGATACAATGCCATCACTGACTCCTGATACAGTGCCATCACTGACTCCTGATAAAGTGCCAATACTGACTCCTGATACAGTGCCATCACTGACTCCTGATACAGTGCCATCACCGGCTCCTGATACAGTGCCATCACCGGCTCCTGATACAGTGCCATCACCTGCTCCTGATACAGTGGCATCACCAGCTCCTGATACAGTGCCATCACTGACTCCTGATACAGTGCCATCACTGACTCCTGATACAGTGCCATCACTGACTTCTGATACAGTGCCATCACCGGCTCCTGATACAGTGCCAATACTGACTCCTGATACAGTGCCATCACCGGCTCCTGATACAGTGCCAATACTGACTCCTGATACAGTGCCATCACCGGCTCTTGATACAGTGCCATCACTGACTCCTGATACAGTGGCATCACCAGCTCCTGATACAGTGCCATCACTGACTCCTGATACAGTGCCATCACTGACTCCTGATACAGTGCCATCACTGACTCCTGATACAGTGCCATCACTGACTCCTGATACAGTGCCATCACTGACTCCTGATACAGTGCCATCACTGACTCCTGATACAGTGCCATCACCGGCTCCTGATACAGTGCCATCACCGGCTCCTGATACAGTGCCATCACTGACTCCTGATACAGTGCCATCATTGACTCCTGATATATTGCCATCACTGACTCCTGATACAGTGCCATCATCGGCTCCTGATACAGTGCCATCACCGGCTCCTGATGCAGTGCCATCGCCGGCTCCTGATACAGTGCCAATACTGACTCCTGATACAGTGCCATCGCCGGCTCCTGATACAGTGCCATCACTGACTCCTGATACAGTGCCATCACTGACTCCTGATACAGTTGTAAACAATTTTACAACACCAAGTTATAGTCCAGCAATTTTATTTTAAATTCACAAGCTTTCGGAGATTTTCTCCTTCCTCAGGCAAATGTTTCAAGATCTCCTTGAAGCCTACGCATTTATACATATTGAACAATAATAAATGGTGTTTACAGACACCATTTATTATTGTTCAATATGTATAAATGCGTAGGCTTCAAGGAGATCTTGAAACATTTGCCTGAGGAAGGAGAAAATCTCCGAAAGCTTGTGAATTTAAAATAAAATTGCTGGACTATAACTTGGTGTTGTAAAATTGTTTACAATTGTCAACCCCAGTCCATCACCGGCATCTCCACATCCTGATACAGTGCCATCGCCGGCTCCTGATACAGTGCCATCACTGACTCCTGATACAACGCCATCACTGACTCCTGATACAGTGCCATCGCCGGCTCCTGATACAGTGCTATCACTGACTCCTGATACAGTGCATCACTGACTCCTGATACAGTGCCAATACTGACTCCTGATACAGTGCCAATACTGACTCCTGATACAGTGCCATCACTGACTCCTCATACAGTGCCATCACTGACTCCTGATACATTGCCATCACTGACTCCTGGTACAGTGCCATCGCCGGCTCCTGATACAGTGCCATCACTGACTCCTGATACAGTGCCATCACTGACTCCTGATACAGTGCCATCACTGACTCCTGATACAGTGCCATCACTGACTCCTGATACAGTGCCATCACTGACTCCTGATACAGTGCCATCACTGACTCCTGATACAGTGCCATCACTGACTCCTGATACAGTGCCATCGCCGACTCCTGATACAGTGCCATCACTGACTCCTGATACAGTGCCATCACTGACTCCTGATACAGTGCCATCACCGACTACTGATACAGTGCCATCACTGACTCCTGATACAGTGCCATCGCCGGCTCCTGATACAATGCCATCACTGACTCCTGATACAGTGCCATCCCCGACTCCTGATAAAGTGCCATCACTGACTCCTGATACAGTGCCATCGCCGGCTCCTGATACAGTGCCATCCCTGATTTCTGATACAGTGCCATCACCGGCTCCTGATACAGTGCCAATACTGACTCCTCATACAGTGCCATCGCCGGCTCCTGATACAGTGCCAATACTGACTCCTGATACAGTGCCATCACCGTCTCCTGATACAGTGCCATCACTGACTCCTGATACAGTGCCATCGCCGACTCCTGATACAGTGCCATCACTGACTCCTGATACAGTGCCATCACTGACTCCTGATACAACGCCATCACTGACTCCTGATACAGTGCCATCGCCGGCTCCTGATACAGTGCTATCACTGACTCCTGATACAGTGCATCACTGACTCCTGATACAGTGCCAATACTGACTCCTGATACAGTGCCAATACTGACTCCTGATACAGTGCCATCACTGACTCCTCATACAGTGCCATCACTGACTCCTGATACATTGCCATCACTGACTCCTGGTACAGTGCCATCGCCGGCTCCTGATACAGTGCCATCACTGACTCCTGATACAGTGCCATCACTGACTCCTGATACAGTGCCATCACTGACTCCTGATACAGTGCCATCACTGACTCCTGATACAGTGCCATCACTGACTCCTGATACAGTGCCATCACTGACTCCTGATACAGTGCCATCACTGACTCCTGATACAGTGCCATCGCCGACTCCTGATACAGTGCCATCACTGACTCCTGATACAGTGCCATCACTGACTCCTGATACAGTGCCATCACCGACTACTGATACAGTGCCATCACTGACTCCTGATACAGTGCCATCGCCGGCTCCTGATACAGTGCCATCACTGACTCCTGATACAGTGCCATCCCCGACTCCTGATAAAGTGCCATCACTGACTCCTGATACAGTGCCATCGCCGGCTCCTGATACAGTGCCATCCCTGATTTCTGATACAGTGCCATCACCGGCTCCTGATACAGTGCCAATACTGACTCCTCATACAGTGCCATCGCCGGCTCCTGATACAGTGCCAATACTGACTCCTGATACAGTCCCATCACCGTCTCCTGATACAGTGCCATCACTGACTCCTGATACAGTGCCATCGCCGACTCCTGATACAGTGCCATCACTGACTCCTGATACAGTGCCATCACTGACTCCTGATACAGTGCCATCACCGGCTCCTGATACAGTGCCAATACTGACTCCTGATACAGTGCCATCACTGACTCCTGATACAGTGCCATCACCGACTCCTGATACAGTGCCATCACCGGCTCCTGATACAGTGCCATCACCGGCTCCTGATACATTGCCATCACTGACTCCTGATACAGTGCCATCACTGACTCCTGATACAGTGCCATCACAGACTCCTGATACAGTGCCATCACAGACTCCTGTTACAGTGCCATCACTGACTCCTGATACAGTGCCATCACTGACTCCTGATACAGTGCCATCGCCGACTCCTGATACAGTGCCATCACAGACTCCTGATACAGTGCCATCACTGACTCCTGATACAGTGCCATCACCGACTACTGATACAGTGCCGTCACTGAATCCTGATACAGTGCCATCGCCGGCTCCTGATACAGTGCCATCACTGACTCCTGATACAGTGCCATCCCCGACTCCTGATACAGTGCCATCACTGACTCCTGATACAGTGCCATCGCAGGCTCCTGATACAGTGCCATCGCCGGCTCCTGATACAGTGCCATCCCTGACTTCTGATACAGTGCCATCACCGGCTCCTGATACAGTGCCAATACTGACTCCTGATACAGTGCCATCACCGGCTCCTGATACAGTGCCATCACTGACTTCTGATACAGTGCCATCACCGGCTCCTGATACAGTGCCAATACTGACCCCTGATACAGTGCCATCACCGGCTCCTGATACAGTGCCAATACTGACTCCTGATACAGTGCCATCACCGGCTCTTGATACAGTGCCATCACTGACTCCTGATACAGTGCCATCACCGGCTCCTGATACAGTGCCATCAATGACTCCTGATACAATGCCATCACTGACTCCTGATACAGTGCCATCACTGACTCCTGATAAAGTGCCAATACTGACTCCTGATACAGTGCCATCACTGACTCCTGATACAGTGCCATCACCGGCTCCTGATACAGTGCCATCACCGGCTCCTGATACAGTGCCATCACCTGCTCCTGATACAGTGGCATCACCAGCTCCTGATACAGTGCCATCACTGACTCCTGATACAGTGCCATCACTGACTCCTGATACAGTGCCATCACTGACTTCTGATACAGTGCCATCACCGGCTCCTGATACAGTGCCAATACTGACTCCTGATACAGTGCCATCACCGGCTCCTGATACAGTGCCAATACTGACTCCTGATACAGTGCCATCACCGGCTCTTGATACAGTGCCATCACTGACTCCTGATACAGTGGCATCACCAGCTCCTGATACAGTGCCATCACTGACTCCTGATACAGTGCCATCACTGACTCCTGATACAGTGCCATCACTGACTCCTGATACAGTGCCATCACTGACTCCTGATACAGTGCCATCACCGGCTCCTGATACAGTGCCATCACTGACTCCTGATACAGTGCCATCACCTGCTCCTGATACAGTGCCATCACCGGCTCCTGATACAGTGCCATCACTGATTCCTGATACAGTGCCATCACTGACTCCTGATACAGTGCCATCACCTGCTCCTGATACAGTGCCATCACCGGCTCCTGATACAGTGCCATCACTAACTCCTGATACAGTGCCATCACCGGCTCCTGATACAGTGCCATCACCGGCTCCTGATACAGTGCCATCACTGATTCCTGATACAGTGCCATCACCGGCTCCTGATACAGTGCCATCACTAACTCCTGATACAGTGCCATCACCGGCTCCTGATACAGTGCCATCACTAACTCCTGATACAGTGCCATCACTGACTCCTGATACAGTGCCATCACTGACTCCTGATACAGTGCCATCACTGACTCCTGATACAGTGCCATCACTGACTCCTGATACAGTGCCATAACTGAATCCTGATACAGTGCCATCACTGACTCCTGATACAGTGCCATCACTGACTCCTGATATATTGCCATCATCGGCTCCTGATACAGTGCCATCACTGACTCCGGATACAGTGCCATCACTTACTCCTGATACAGTGCCATCACTGACTCCTGATACAGTGCCATCACGGTCTCCTGATACAGTGCCATCACTGGCTCCTGATACAGTGCCATCACCGGCTCCTGATACAGTGCCATCACCGACTCCTGATACAGTGCCAATACTGGCTCCTGATACAGTGCCATCGCCGGCTCCTGATACAGTGCCATCGCCGGCTCCTGATACAGTGCCATCGCTGACTCCTGATACAGTGCCATCACCGACTCCTGATACAGTGCCATCACCGACTCCTGATACAGTGCCATCACCGACTCCTGATACAGTGCCATCACTGACTCCTGATACAGTGCCATCACTGACTCCTGATACAGTGCCATCACTGACTCCTGATACAGTGCCATCACTGACTCCTGATACAGTGCCATCACCGACTCCTGATACAGTGCCATCGCCGGCTCCTGATACAGTGCCATCGCCGGCTCCTGATACAGTGCCATCGCCGGCTCCTGATACAGTGCCTTCACTGACTCCTGATACAGTGCCATCACTGACTCCTGATACAGTGCCATCACTGACTCCTGATACAGTGCCATCACCGACTCCTGATACAGTGCCATCACCGACTCCTGATACAGTGCCATCGCTGACTCCTGATACAGTGCCATCGCTGACTCCTGATACAGTGCCATCGCCGACTCCTGATACAGTGCCATCACTTACTCCTGATACAGTGCCATCACTGACTCCTGATAGAGTGCCATCACTGACTCCTGATACAGTGCCATCACTGACTCCTGATACAGTGCCATCACCGACTCCTGATACAGTGCCATCACCGACTCCTGATACAGTGCCATCACCGACTCCTGATAAAGTGCCATCACAGACTCCTGATACAGTGCCATCACCGGCTCCTGATACAGTGCCATCACCAGCTCCTGGTACAATACCATCACCGGCTCCTGATACAGTACCATCACCAGCTCCAGATACAGTGCCATCACTGACTCCTGATACAGTGCCATCACTGACTCCTGATACAGTGCCATCACTGACTCCTGATACAGTGCCATCACTGACTCCTGATACAGTGCCATCACTGGCTCCTGATACAGTGCCATCACCGGCTCCTGATACAGTGCCATCACCTGCTCCTGATACAGTGCCATCACTGACTCCTGATGCAGTGCCATCACTGACTCCTGATGCAGTGCCATCACTGACTCCTGATACAGTGCCATCACCGACTCCTGATACAGTGCCATCGCCGGCTCCACATACAGTGCCATCGCCGACTCCTGATACAGTGCCATCACCGACTCCTGATACAGTGCCATCACTGACTCCTGATACAGTGCTATCACTGACTCCTGATACAGTGCCATCACTGACTCCTGATACAGTGCCATCACTGACTCCTGATACAGTGCCATCACCGACTCCTGATACAGTGGCATCACTCACTCCTGATACAGTGCCATCACTCACTCCTGATACAGTGCCAATACAGACTCCTGATACAGTGCCATCACGGGCTCCTGATACAGTGCCATCACTGACTCCTGATACAGTGCCATCACCTGCTCCTGATATAGTGCCATCACCGGCTCCTGATACAGTGCCATCACTGATTCCTGATACAGTGCCATCACCGGCTCCTGATACAGTGCCATCACCTGCTCCTATTACAGTGCCATCACTGACTCCTGATACAGTGCCATCACCTGCTCCTATTACAGTGCCATCACTGACTCCTGATACAGTGCCATCACTAACTCCTGATACAGTGCCATCACCTGCTCCTATTACAGTGCCATCGCCGGCTCCTGATACAGTGCCATAACTGAATCCTGATACAGTGCCATCACTGACTCCTGATACAGTGCCATCACTGACTCCTGATATAGTGCCATCACCGGCTCCTGATACAGTGCCATCACTGACTCCTGATACAGTGCCATCACTTACTGCTGATACAGTGCCATTACTGACTCCTGATACAGTGCCATCACGGGCTCCTGATACAGTGCCATCACTGGCTCCTGATACAGTGCCATCACTGACTCCTGATACAGTGCCATCACCGACTCCAGATACAGTGCCATCACTGACTCCTGATACAGTGCCATCACCGACTCCTGATACAGTGCCAATACTGGCTCCTGATACAGTGCCATCGCCGGCTCCTGATACAGTGCCATCGCCGGCTCCTGATACAGTGCCATCGCTGACTCCTGATACAGTGCCATCACCGACTCCTGATACAGTGCCATCACCGACTCCTGATACAGTGCCATCACCGACTCCTGATATAGTGCCATCACTGACTCCTGATACAGTGCCATCACTGACTCCTGATACAGTGCCATCACTGACTCCTGATACATTGCCATCACTGACTCCTGATACAGTGCCATCACTGACTCCTGATACAGTGCCATCACTGACTCCTGATACAGTGCCATCGCCGGCTCCTGATACAGTGCCATCGCCGGCTCCTGATACAGTGCCATCACTGACTCCTGATACAGTGCCATCACTGACTCCTGATACAGTGCCATCACTGACTCCTGATACAGTGCCATCACCGACTCCTGATACAGTGCCATCACCGACTCCTGATACAGTGCCATCGCTGACTCCTGATACAGTGCCATCGCTGACTCCTGATACAGTGCCATCGCCGACTCCTGATACAGTGCCATCACTGACTCCTGATAGAGTGCCATCACTGACTCCTGATACAGTGCCATCAATGACTCCTGATACAGTGCCATCACCGACTCCTGATACAGTGCCATCACTGACTCCTGATACAGTGCCATCAATGACTCCTGATACAGTGCCATCGCAGGCTCCTGATACAGTGCCATCACTGACTCCTGATACAATGCCATCACTGACTCCTGATACAGTGCCATCACTGACTCCTGATAAAGTGCCAATACTGACTCCTGATACAGTGCCATCACTGACTCCTGACATAGTGCCATCACCGGCTCCTGATACAGTGCCATCACTGACTGCTGATACAGTGCCATCACTTACTGCTGATACAGTGCCATTACTGACTCCTGATACAGTGCCATCACGGGCTCCTGATACAGTGCCATCACTGGCTCCTGATACAGTGCCATCACTGACTCCTGATACAGTGCCATCACCGACTCCAGATAGAGTGCCATCACTGACTCCTGATACAGTGCCATCACCGACTCCTGATACAGTGCCAATACTGGCTCCTGATACAGTGCCATCGCCGGCTCCTGATACAGTGCCATCGCCGGCTCCTGATACAGTGCCATCGCCGACTCCTGATACAGTGCCATCGCCGACTCCTGATACAGTGCCATCACCGACTCCTGATACAGTGCCATCACCGACTCCTGATATAGTGCCATCACTGACTCCTGATACAGTGCCATCACTGACTCCTGATACAGTGCCAGCACTGACTCCTGATACATTGCCATCACTGACTCCTGATACAGTGCCATCACTGACTCCTGATACAGTGCCATCACTGACTCCTGATACAGTGCCATCGCCGGCTACTGATACAGTGCCATCGCCGGCTCCTGATACAGTGCCATCACTGACTCCTGATACAGTGCCATCACTGACTCCTGATACAGTGCCATCACTGACTCCTGATACATTGCCATCACTGACTCCTGATACAGTGCCATCACTGACTCCTGATACAGTGCCATCACTGACTCCTGATACAGTGCCATCGCCGGCTCCTGATACAGTGCCATCGCCGGCTCCTGATACAGTGCCATCACTGACTCCTTATACAGTGCCATCACTGACTCCTGATACAGTGCCATCACTGACTCCTGATACAGTGCCATCACCGACTCCTGATACAGTGCCATCACCGACTCCTGATACAGTGCCATCGCTGACTCCTGATACAGTGCCATCGCTGACTCCTGATACAGTGCCATCGCCGACTCCTGATACAGTGCCATCACTGACTCCTGATAGAGTGCCATCACTGACTCCTGATACAGTGCCATCGCAGGCTCCTGATACAGTGCCATCACTGACTCCTGATACAATGCCATCACTGACTCCTGATACAGTGCCATCACTGACTCCTGATAAATTGCCAATACTGACTCCTGATACAGTGCCATCACTGACTCCTGACATAGTGCCATCACCGGCTCCTGATACAGTGCCATCACTGACTCCTGATACAGTGCCATCACTTACTGCTGATACAGTGCCATTACTGACTCCTGATACAGTGCCATCACGGGCTCCTGATACAGTGCCATCACTGGCTCCTGATACAGTGCCATCACTGACTCCTGATACAGTGCCATCACCGACTCCAGATAGAGTGCCATCACTGACTCCTGATACAGTGCCATCACCGACTCCTGATGCAGTGCCAATACTGGCTCCTGATACAGTGCCATCGCCGGCTCCTGATACAGTGCCATCGCCGGCTCCTGATACAGTGCCATCGCTGACTCCTGATACAGTGCCATCACCGACTCCTGATACAGTGCCATCACCGACTCCTGATACAGTGCCATCACCGACTCCTGATATAGTGCCATCACTGACTCCTGATACAGTGCCATCACTGACTCCTGATACAGTGCCATCACTGACTCCTGATACATTGCCATCACTGACTCCTGATACAGTGCCATCACTGACTCCTGATACAGTGCCATCACTGACTCCTGATACAGTGCCATCGCCGGCTCCTGATACAGTGCCATCGCCGGCTCCTGATACAGTGCCATCACTGACTCCTGATACAGTGCCATCACTGACTCCTGATACAGTGCCATCACTGACTCCTGATACAGTGCCATCACTGACTCCTGATACAGTGCCATCACCGACTCCTGATACAGTGCCATCACCGACTCCTGATACAGTGCCATCGCTGACTCCTGATACAGTGCCATCGCTGACTCCTGATACAGTGCCATCGCCGACTCCTGATACAGTGCCATCACTGACTCCTGATACAGTGCCATCGCTGACTCCTGATACAGTGCCATCGCCGACTCCTGATACAGTGCCATCGCTGACTCCTGATACAGTGCCATCACTGACTCCTGATACAGTGCCATCACTGACTCCTGATACAGTGCCATCACCGACTCCTGATACAGTGCCATCACCGACTCCTGATACAGTGCCATCGCTGACTCCTGATACAGTGCCATCGCCGACTCCTGATACAGTGCCATCACTGACTCCTTATACAGTGCCAATACTGACTCCTGATACAGTGCCATCACTGACTCCTGATACAGTGCCATCAATGACTCCTGATACAGTGCCATCAATGACTCCTGATACAGTGCCATCGCAGGCTCCTGATACAGTGCCATCACTGACTCCTGATACAGTGCTATCACTGACTCCTGATACAGTGCCATCACTGACTCCTGATACAGTGCCATCACTGACTCCTGATACAGTGCCATCACCGACTCCTGATACAGTGGCATCACTCACTCCTGATACAGTGCCATCACTCACTCCTGATACAGTGCCAATACAGACTCCTGATACAGTGCCATCACGGGCTCCTGATACAGTGCCATCACTGACTCCTGATACAGTGCCATCACCTGCTCCTGATATCGTGCCATCACCGGCTCCTGATACAGTGCCATCACTGATTCCTGATACAGTGCCATCACCGGCTCCTGATACAGTGCCATCACTAACTCCTGATACAGTGCCATCACCTGCTCCTATTACAGTGCCATCGCCGGCTCCTGATACAGTGCCATAACTGAATCCTGATACAGTGCCATCACTGACTCCTGATACAGTGCCATCACCGACTCCAGATACAGTGCCATCACTGACTCCTGATACAGTGCCATCACCGACTCCTGATACAGTGCCATCACTTACTGCTGATACAGTGCCATTACTGACTCCTGATACAGTGCCATCACGGGCTCCTGATACAGTGCCATCACTGGCTCCTGATACAGTGCCATCACTGACTCCTGATACAGTGCCATCACCGACTCCAGATACAGTGCCATCACTGACTCCTGATACAGTGCCATCACCGACTCCTGATACAGTGCCAATACTGGCTCCTGATAGAGTGCCATCGCCGGCTCCTGATACAGTGCCATCGCCGGCTCCTGATACAGTGCCATCGCTGACTCCTGATACAGTGCCATCACCGACTCCTGATACAGTGCCATCACCGACTCCTGATACAGTGCCATCACCGACTCCTGATATAGTGCCATCACTGACTCCTGATACAGTGCCATCACTGACTCCTGATACAGTGCCATCACTGACTCCTGATACATTGCCATCACTGACTCCTGATACAGTGCCATCACTGACTCCTGATACAGTGCCATCACTGACTCCTGATACAGTGCCATCGCCGGCTCCTGATACAGTGCCATCGCCGGCTCCTGATACAGTGCCATCACTGACTCCTGATACAGTGCCATCACTGACTCCTGATACAGTGCCATCACTGACTCCTGATACAGTGCCATCACTGACTCCTGATACAGTGCCATCACCGACTCCTGATACAGTGCCATCACCGACTCCTGATACAGTGCCATCGCTGACTCCTGATACAGTGCCATCGCTGACTCCTGATACATTGCCATCACTGACTCCTGATACAGTGCCATCACTGACTCCTGATACAGTGCCATCACTGACTCCTGATACAGTGCCATCGCCGGCTCCTGATACAGTGCCATCACTGACTCCTGATACAGTGCCATCACTGACTCCTGATACAGTGCCATCACTGACTCCTGATACAGTGCCATCACTGACTCCTGATACAGTGCCATCGCCGACTCCTGATACAGTGCCATCACTGACTCCTGATACAGTGCCATCGCCGACTCCTGATACAGTGCCATCACTGACTCCTTATACAGTGCCATCGCCGGCTCCTGATACAGTGCCATCACTGACTCCTGATACAGTGCCATCACTGACTCCTGATACAGTGCCATCACTGACTCCTGATACAGTGCCATCACTGACTCCTGATACAGTGCCATCAATGACTCCTGATACAGTGCCATCGCAGGCTCCTGATACAGTGCCATCACTGACTCCTGATACAATGCCATCACTGACTCCTGATACAGTGCCATCACTGACTCCTGATAAAGTGCCAATACTGACTCCTGATACAGTGCCATCACTGACTCCTGATACAGTGCCATCACCGGCTCCTGATACAGTGCCATCACCGGCTCCTGATACAGTGCCATCACCTGCTCCTGATACAGTTGCATCACCAGCTCCTGATACATTGCCATCACTGACTCCTGATACAGTGCCATCACTGACTCATGATACAGTGCCATCACTGACTCCTGATACAGTGCCATCACTGACTCCTGATACAGTGCCATCACTGACTCCTGATACAGTGCCATCACCGGCTCCTGATACAGTGCCATCACCGGCTCCTGATACAGTGCCATCACTGACTCCTGATACAGTGCCATCATTGACTCCTGAAACAGTGCCAATACAGGCTCCTGATACAGTGCAATCGCCGGCTCCTGATACAGTGCCATCACTGACTCATGATACAGTGCCATCACTGACTCCTGATACAGTGCCATCACTGACTCCTGATACAGTGCCATCACTGACTCCTGATACAGTGCCATCACTGACTCGTGATACAGTGCCATCATCGGCTCCTGATACAGTGCCATCACCGGCTCCTGATGCAGTGCCATCGCTGGCTCCTGATACAGTGCCAATACTGACTCCTGATACAGTGCCATCGCCGGCTCCTGATACAGTGCCATCACTGACTCCTGATACAGTGCCATCGCCGGCTCCCGATACAGTGCCATCACTGACTCCTGATACAATGCCATCACTGACTCCTGATACAGTGCCATCGCCGGCTCCTGATACATTGCCATTACTGACTCCTGATACAGTGCATCACTGACTCCTGATACAGTGCCAATACTGACTCCTGATACAGTGCCATCACTGACTCCTTATACAGTGCCATCACTGACTCCTGATACAGTGCCATCGCCGGCTCCTGATACATTGCCATCACTGACTCCTGATACAGTGCCATCACCGGCTCCTGATACAGTGCCATCACTGACTCCTGATACAGTGCCATCACTGACTCCTGATACAGTGCCATCACTGACTCCTGATACAGTGCCATCACTGACTCCTGATACAGTGCCATCACTGACTCCTGATACAGTACCATCACTGACTCCTGATACAGGGCCATCACTGACTCCTGATGCAGTGCCATCACCGGCTCCTGATACAGTGCCATCACCTGCTCCTGATACAGTGCCATCACTGACTACTGATACAGTGCCATCACCGGCTCCTGATACAGTGCCATCATCGGCTCCTGATACAGTGCCATCATCGGCTCCTGCTACAGTGCCATCACTGACTCCTGATACAGTGCCATCACTGACTCCTGATACAGTGCCATCACTGACTCCTGATACAGTGCCATCACCTGCTCCTGATACAGTGCCATCACCGGCTCCTGATACAGTGCCATCACCGGCTCCTGATACAGTGCCATCACTGACTCCTGATACAGTGCCATCACTGACTCCTGATACAGTGCCATCACTGACACCTGATACAGTGCCAATAGAGACTCGTGATACAGTGCCATCACCTGCTCCTATTACAGTGCCATCGCCGGATCCTGATACAGTGCCATAACTGAATCCTGATACAGTGCCATCACTGACTCCTAATATAGTGCCATCACCGGCTCCTGATACTGTGCCATCGCCGGCTCCTGATACAGTGCCATCACTGACTCCTGATACAGTGCCATCACTTGCTCCTGATACAGTGCCATCACTGGCTCCTGATACAGTGCCATAACTGAATCCTGATACAGTGCCATCACTGACTCCTAATATAGTGCCATCACCGGCTCCTGATACAGTGCCATCGCCGGCTCCTGATACAGTGCCATCACTGACTCCTGATACAGTGCCATCACTTGCTCCTGATATAGTGCCATCACTGGCTCCTGATACAGTGCCATCACTGGCTCCTGATACAGTGCCATCACTGGCTCCTGATACAGTGCCATCACTGACTCCTGATACAGTGCCATCACAGACTCCTGATACAGTGCCATCACCGGCTCCTGATACAGTGCCATCACTGACTCCTGATACAGTGCCAATACTGGCTCCTGATACAGTGCCATCGCCGGCTCCTGATACAGTGCCATCGCTGACTCCTGATACAGTGCCATCACCGACTCCTGATACAGTGCCATCACCGGCTCCTGATACAGTGCCATCGCCGGCTCCTGATACAGTGCCATCACTGGCTCCTGATACAGAGCCATCACTGACTGCTGATACAGTGCCATCACTGACTCCTGATACAGTGCCATCACCTGCTCCTGATACAGGGCCATCACCGGCTCCTGATACAGTGCCATCACCGGCTCCTGATACAGTGCCATCACTGACTCCTGATACAGTGCCATCACTGACTCCTGATACAGTGCCATCACTGACTCCTGATACAGTGCCATCACTGACTCCTGATACAGTGCCAATACAGACTCCTGGTACAGTGCCATCACCGGCTCCTGATACAGTGCCATCACTGACTCCTGATACAGTGCCATCACCTGCTCCTGATACAGTGCCATCACCGGCTCCTGATACAGTGCCATCACTGATTCCTGATACAATGCCATCACCGGCTCCTGATACAGTGCCATCACTAACTCGTGATACAGTGCCATCACCTGCTCCTATTACAGTGCCATCGCCGGCTCCTGATACAGTGCCATAACTGAATGCTGATACAGTGCCATCACTGACTCCTAATATAGTGCCATCACCGGCTCCTGATACAGTGCCATCGCCGGCTCCTGATACAGTGCCATCACTGACTCCTGATACAGTGCCATCACTTGCTCCTGATACAGTGCCATCACTGGCTCCTGATACAGTGCCATAACTGAATCCTGATACAGTGCCATCACTGACTCCTAATATAGTGCCATCACTGACTCCTGATATAGTGCCATCACCGGCTCCTGATACAGTGCCATCACTGACTCCTGATACAGTGCCATCACTTACTGCTGATACAGTGCCATTACTGACTCCTGATACAGTGCCATCACGGGCTCCTGATACAGTGCCATCACTGGCTCCTGATACAGTGCCATCACTGACTCCTGATACAGTGCCATCACCGACTCCAGATACAGTGCCATCACTGACTCCTGATACAGTGCCATCACCGACTCCTGATACAGTGCCAATACTGGCTCCTGATACAGTGCCATCGCCGGCTCCTGATACAGTGCCATCGCCGGCTCCTGATACAGTGCCATCGCTGACTCCTGATACAGTGCCATCACCGACTCCTGATACAGTGCCATCACCGACTCCTGATACAGTGCCATCACCGACTCCTGATATAGTGCCATCACTGACTCCTGATACAGTGCCATCACTGACTCCTGATACAGTGCCATCACTGACTCCTGATACATTGCCATTACTGACTCCTGATACAGTGCCATCACTGACTCCTGATACAGTGCCATCACTGACTCCTGATACAGTGCCATCGCCGGCTCCTGATACAGTGCCATCGCCGGCTCCCGATACAGTGCCATCACTGACTCCTGATACAGTGCCATCACTGACTCCTGATACAGTGCCATCACTGACTCCTGATACAGTGCCATCACTGACTCCTGATACAGTGCCATCACCGACTCCTGATACAGTGCCATCACCGACTCCTGATACAGTGCCATCGCTGACTCCTGATACAGTGCCATCGCTGACTCCTGATACAGTGCCATCGCCGACTCCTGATACAGTGCCATCACTGACTCCTGATAGAGTGCCATCACTGACTCCTGATACAGTGCCATCAATGACTCCTGATACAGTGCCATCGCAGGCTCCTGATACAGTGCCATCACTGACTCCTGATACAATGCCATCACTGACTCCTGATACAGTGCCATCACTGACTCCTGATAAAGTGCCAATACTGACTCCTGATACAGTGCCATCACTGACTCCTGATATAGTGCCATCACCGGCTCCTGATACAGTGCCATCACTGACTCCTGATACAGTGCCATCACTTACTGCTGATACAGTGCCATTACTGACTCCTGATACAGTGCCATCACGGGCTCCTGATACAGTGCCATCACTGGCTCCTGATACAGTGCCATCACTGACTCCTGATACAGTGCCATCACCGACTCCAGATAGAGTGCCATCACTGACTCCTGATACAGTGCCATCACCGACTCCTGATACAGTGCCAATACTGGCTCCTGATACAGTGCCATCGCCGGCTCCTGATACAGTGCCATCGCCGGCTCCTGATACAGTGCCATCGCTGACTCCTGATACAGTGCCATCACCGACTCCTGATACAGTGCCATCACCGACTCCTGATACAGTGCCATCACCGACTCCTGATATAGTGCCATCACTGACTCCTGATACAGTGCCATCACTGACTCCTGATACAGTGCCATCACTGACTCCTGATACATTGCCATCACTGACTCCTGATACAGTGCCATCACTGACTCCTGATACAGTGCCATCACCGACTCCTGATACAGTGCCATCGCCGGCTCCTGATACAGTGCCATCGCCGGCTCCTGATACAGTGCCATCACTGACTCCTGATACAGTGCCATCACTGACTCCTGATACAGTGCCATCACTGACTCCTGATACAGTGCCATCACTGACTCCTGATACAGTGCCATCACCGACTCCTGATACAGTGCCATCGCCGGCTCCTGATACAGTGCCATCGCCGGCTCCTGATACAGTGCCATCACTGACTCCTGATACAGTGCCATCACTGACTCCTGATACAGTGCCATCACTGACTCCTGATACAGTGCCATCACCGACTCCTGATACAGTGCCATCACCGACTCCTGATACAGTGCCATCGCTGACTCCTGATACAGTGCCATCGCTGACTCCTGATACAGTGCCATCGCCGACTCCTGATACAGTGCCATCACTTACTCCTGATACAGTGCCATCACTGACTCCTGATAGAGTGCCATCACTGACTCCTGATACAGTGCCATCACTGACTCCTGATACAGTGCCATCACCGACTCCTGATACAGTGCCATCACCGACTCCTGATACAGTGCCATCACCGAATCCTGATACAGTGCCATCACCGACTCCTGATAAAGTGCCATCACAGACTCCTGATACAGTGCCATCACCGGCTCCTGATACAGTGCCATCACCAGCTCCTGGTACAATACCATCACCGGCTCCTGATACAGTACCATCACCAGCTCCAGATACAGTGCCATCACTGACTCCTGATACAGTGCCATCACTGACTCCTGATACAGTGCCATCACTGACTCCTGATACAGTGCCATCACTGACTCCTGATACAGTGCCATCACTGGCTCCTGATACAGTGCCATCACCGGCTCCTGATACAGCGCCATCACCTGCTCCTGATGCAGTGCCATCACTGACTCCTGATGCAGTGCCATCACTGACTCCTGATGCAGTGCCATCACTGACTCCTGATACAGTGCCATCACCGGCTCCTGATACAGTGCCATCGCCGGCTCCAGATACAGTGCCATCGCCGACTCCTGATACAGTGCCATCACCGACTCCTGATACAGTGCCATCACTGACTCCTGATACAGTGCTATCACTGACTCCTGATACAGTGCCATCACTGACTCCTGATACAGTGCCATCACTGACTCCTGATACAGTGCCATCACCGACTCCTGATACAGTGGCATCACTCACTCCTGATACAGTGCCATCACTCACTCCTGATACAGTGCCAATACAGACTCCTGATACAGTGCCATCACGGGCTCCTGATACAGTGCCATCACTGACTCCTGATACAGTGCCATCACCTGCTCCTGATATAGTGCCATCACCGGCTCCTGATACAGTGCCATCACTGATTCCTGATACAGTGCCATCACCGGCTCCTGATACAGTGCCATCACTAACTCCTGATACAGTGCCATCACCTGCTCCTATTACAGTGCCATCGCCGGCTCCTGATACAGTGCCATAACTGAATCCTGATACAGTGCCATCACTGACTCCTGATACAGTGCCATCACTGACTCCTGATATAGTGCCATCACCGGCTCCTGATACAGTGCCATCACTGACTCCTGATACAGTGCCATCACTTACTGCTGATACAGTGCCATTACTGACTCCTGATACAGTGCCATCACGGGCTCCTGATACAGTGCCATCACTGGCTCCTGATACAGTGCCATCACTGACTCCTGATACAGTGCCATCACCGACTCCAGATACAGTGCCATCACTGACTCCTGATACAGTGCCATCACCGACTCCTGATACAGTGCCAATACTGGCTCCTGATACAGTGCCATCGCCGGCTCCTGATACAGTGCCATCGCCGGCTCCTGATACAGTGCCATCGCTGACTCCTGATACAGTGCCATCACCGACTCCTGATACAGTGCCATCACCGACTCCTGATACAGTGCCATCACCGACTCCTGATATAGTGCCATCACTGACTCCTGATACAGTGCCATCACTGACTCCTGATGCAGTGCCATCACTGACTCCTGATACATTGCCATCACTGACTCCTGATACAGTGCCATCACTGACTCCTGATACAGTGCCATCACTGACTCCTGATACAGTGCCATCGCCGGCTCCTGATACAGTGCCATCGCCGGCTCCTGATACAGTGCCATCACTGACTCCTGATACAGTGCCATCACTGACTCCTGATACAGTGCCATCACTGACTCCTGATACAGTGCCATCACTGACTCCTGATACAGTGCCATCACCGACTCCTGATACAGTGCCATCACCGACTCCTGATACAGTGCCATCGCTGACTCCTGATACAGTGCCATCGCTGACTCCTGATACAGTGCCATCGCCGACTCCTGATACAGTGCCATCACTGACTCCTGATAGAGTGCCATCACTGACTCCTGATACAGTGCCATCAATGACTCCTGATACAGTGCCATCGCAGGCTCCTGATACAGTGCCATCACTGACTCCTGATACAATGCCATCACTGACTCCTGATACAGTGCCATCACTGACTCCTGATAAAGTGCCAATACTGACTCCTGATACAGTGCCATCACTGACTCCTGATATAGTGCCATCACCGGCTCCTGATACAGTGCCATCACTGACTCCTGATACAGTGCCATCACTTACTGCTGATACAGTGCCATTACTGACTCCTGATACAGTGCCATCACGGGCTCCTGATACAGTGCCATCACTGGCTCCTGATACAGTGCCATCACTGACTCCTGATACAGTGCCATCACCGACTCCAGATAGAGTGCCATCACTGACTCCTGATACAGTGCCATCACCGACTCCTGATACAGTGCCAATACTTGCTCCTGATACAGTGCCATCGCCGGCTCCTGATACAGTGCCATCGCCGGCTCCTGATACAGTGCCATCGCTGACTCCTGATACAGTGCCATCACCGACTCCTGATACAGTGCCATCACCGACTCCTGATACAGTGCCATCACCGACTCCTGATATAGTGCCATCACTGACTCCTGATACAGTGCCATCACTGACTCCTGATACAGTGCCATCACTGACTCCTGATACATTGCCATCACTGACTCCTGATACAGTGCCATCACTGACTCCTGATACAGTGCCATCACTGACTCCTGATACAGTGCCATCGCCGGCTCCTGATACAGTGCCATCGCCGGCTCCTGATACAGTGCCATCACTGACTCCTGATACAGTGCCATCACTGACTCCTGATACAGTGCCATCACTGACTCCTGATACAGTGCCATCACTGACTCCTGATACAGTGCCATCACCGACTCCTGATACAGTGCCATCACCGACTCCTGATACAGTGCCATCGCTGACTCCTGATACAGTGCCATCGCTGACTCCTGATACAGTGCCATCGCCGACTCCTGATACAGTGCCATCACTGACTCCTGATAGAGTGCCATCACTGACTCCTTATACAGTGCCAATACTGACTCCTGATACAGTGCCATCACTGACTCCTGATACAGTGCCATCGCCGGCTCCTGATACAGTGCCATCACTGACTCCTGATACAGTGCCATCACTGACTCCTGATACAGTGCCATCAATGACTCCTGATACAGTGCCATCGCAGGCTCCTGATACAGTGCCATCACTGACTCCTGATACAGTGCTATCACTGACTCCTGATACAGTGCCATCACTGACTCCTGATACAGTGCCATCATTGACTCCTGATACAGTGCCATCACCGACTCCTGATACAGTGGCATCACTCACTCCTGATACAGTGCCATCACTCACTCCTGATACAGTGCCAATACAGACTCCTGATACAGTGCCATCACGGGCTCCTGATACAGTGCCATCACTGACTCCTGATACAGTGCCATCACCTGCTCCTGATATAGTGCCATCACCGGCTCCTGATACAGTGCCATCACTGATTCCTGATACAGTGCCATCACCGGCTCCTGATACAGTGCCATCACTAACTCCTGATACAGTGCCATCACCTGCTCCTATTACAGTGCCATCGCCGGCTCCTGATACAGTGCCATAACTGAATCCTGATACAGTGCCATCACTGACTCCTGATACAGTGCCATCACTGACTCCTGATATAGTGCCATCACCGGCTCCTGATACAGTGCCATCACTGACTCCTGATACAGTGCCATCACTTACTGCTGATACAGTGCCATTACTGACTCCTGATACAGTGCCATCACGGGCTCCTGATACAGTGCCATCACTGGCTCCTGATACAGTGCCATCACTGACTCCTGATACAGTGCCATCACCGACTCCAGATACAGTGCCATCACTGACTCCTGATACAGTGCCATCACCGACTCCTGATACAGTGCCAATACTGGCTCCTGATACAGTGCCATCGCCGGCTCCTGATACAGTGCCATCGCCGGCTCCTGATACAGTGCCATCGCTGACTCCTGATACAGTGCCATCACCGACTCCTGATACAGTGCCATCACCGACTCCTGATACAGTGCCATCACCGACTCCTGATATAGTGCCATCACTGACTCCTGATACAGTGCCATCACTGACTCCTGATACAGTGCCATCACTGGCTCCTGATACAGTGCCATCACTGACTCCTGATACAGTGCCATCACCGACTCCAGATAGAGTGCCATCACTGACTCCTGATACAGTGCCATCACCGACTCCTGATACAGTGCCAATACTGGCTCCTGATACAGTGCCATCGCCGGCTCCTGATACAGTGCCATCGCCGGCTCCTGATACAGTGCCATCGCTGACTCCTGATACAGTGCCATCACCGACTCCTGATACAGTGCCATCACCGACTCCTGATACAGTGCCATCACCGACTCCTGATATAGTGCCATCACTGACTCCTGATACAGTGCCATCACTGACTCCTGATACATTGCCATCACTGACTCCTGATACAGTGCCATCACTGACTCCTGATACAGTGCCATCACTGACTCCTGATACAGTGCCATCGCCGGCTCCTGATACAGTGCCATCGCCGGCTCCTGATACAGTGCCATCACTGACTCCTGATACAGTGCCATCACTGACTCCTGATACAGTGCCATCACTGACTCCTGATACAGTGCCATCACTGACTCCTGATACAGTGCCATCACCGACTCCTGATACAGTGCCATCACCGACTCCTGATACAGTGCCATCGCTGACTCCTGATACAGTGCCATCGCTGACTCCTGATACAGTGCCATCGCCGACTCCTGATACAGTGCCATCACTGACTCCTGATAGAGTGCCATCACTGACTCCTTATACAGTGCCAATACTGACTCCTGATACAGTGCCATCACTGACTCCTGATACAGTGCCATCACTGACTCCTGATACAGTGCCATCAATGACTCCTGATACAGTGCCATCGCAGGCTCCTGATACAGTGCCATCACTGACTCCTGATACAGTGCTATCACTGACTCCTGATACAGTGCCATCACTGACTCCTGATACAGTGCCATCATTGACTCCTGATACAGTGCCATCACCGACTCCTGATACAGTGGCATCACTCACTCCTGATACAGTGCCATCACTCACTCCTGATACAGTGCCAATACAGACTCCTGATACAGTGCCATCACGGGCTCCTGATACAGTGCCATCACTGACTCCTGATACAGTGCCATCACCTGCTCCTGATATAGTGCCATCACCGGCTCCTGATACAGTGCCATCACTGATTCCTGATGCAGTGCCATCACCGGCTCCTGATACAGTGCCATCACTAACTCCTGATACAGTGCCATCACCTGCTCCTATTACAGTGCCATCGCCGGCTCCTGATACAGTGCCATCACTGAATCCTGATACAGTGCCATCACTGACTCCTGATACAGTGCCATCACTGACTCCTGATATAGTGCCATCACCGGCTCCTGATACAGTGCCATCACTGACTCCTGATACAGTGCCATCACTTACTGCTGATACAGTGCCATTACTGACTCCTGATACAGTGCCATCACGGGCTCCTGATACAGTGCCATCACTGTCTCCTCATACAGTGCCATCACTGACTCCTGATACAGTGCCATCAACGACTCCAGATACAGTGCCATCACTGACTCCTGATACAGTGCCATCACCGACTCCTGATACAGTGCCAATACTGGCTCCTGATACAGTGCCATCGCCGGCTCCTGATACAGTGCCATCGCCGGCTCCTGATACAGTGCCATCGCTGACTCCTGATACAGTGCCATCACCGACTCCTGATACAGTGCCATCACCGACTCCTGATACAGTGCCATCACCGACTCCTGATATAGTGCCATCACTGACTCCTGATACAGTGCCATCACTGACTCCTGATACAGTGCCATCACTGACTCCTGATACATTGCCATCACTGACTCCTGATACAGTGCCATCACTGACTCCTGATACAGTGCCATCACTGACTCCTGATACAGTGCCATCGCCGGCTCCTGATACAGTGCCATCGCCGGCTCCTGATACAGTGCCATCACTGACTCCTGATACAGTGCCATCACTGACTCCTGATACAGTGCCATCACTGACTCCTGATACAGTGCCATCACTGACTCCTGATACAGTGCCATCACCGACTCCTGATACAGTGCCATCACCGACTCCTGATACAGTGCCATCGCTGACTCCTGATACAGTGCCATCGCTGACTCCTGATACAGTGCCATCGCCGACTCCTGATACAGTGCCATCACTGACTCCTGATAGAGTGCCATCACTGACTCCTTATACAGTGCCAATACTGACTCCTGATACAGTGCCATCACTGACTCCTGATACAGTGCCATCACTGACTCCTGATACAGTGCCATCAATGACTCCTGATACAGTGCCATCGCAGGCTCCTGATACAGTGCCATCACTGACTCCTGATACAATGCCATCACTGACTCCTGATACAGTGCCATCACTGACTCCTGATAAAGTGCCAATACTGACTCCTGATACAGTGCCATCACTGACTCCTGATACAGTGCCATCACCGGCTCCTGATACAGTGCCATCACTGACTCCTGATACAGTGCCATCATTGACTCCTGAAACATTGCCATCACTGACTCCTGATACAGTGCCATCACTGACTCGTGATACAGTGCCATCATCGGCTCCTGATACAGTGCCATCACCGGCTCCTGATGCAGTGCCATCGCTGGCTCCTGATACAGTGCCAATACTGACTCCTGATACAGTGCCATCGCCGGCTCCTGATACAGTGCCATCACTGACTCCTGATACAGTGCCATCGCCGGCTCCTGATACAGTGCCATCACTGACTCCTGATACAATGCCATCACTGACTCCTGATACAGTGCCATCGCCGGCTCCTGATACAGTGCCATCACCGACTCCTGATACAGTGCCATCACTGACTCCTGATACAGTGCATCACTGACTCCTGATACAGTGCCAATACTGACTCCTGATACAGTGCCATCACTGACTCCTTATACAGTGCCATCACTGACTCCTGATACAGTGCCATCGCCGGCTCCTGATACATTGCCATCACTGACTCCTGATACAGTGCCATCACCGGCTCCTGATACAGTGCCATCACTGACTCCTGATACAGTGCCATCACTGACTCCTGATACAGTGCCATCACTGACTCCTGATACAGTGCCATCACTGACTCCTGATACAGTGCCATCACTGACTCCTGATACAGTGCCATCACTGGCTCCTGATGCAGTGCCATCACCGGCTCCTGATACAGTGCCATCACCTGCTCCTGATACAGTGCCATCACTGACTACTGATACAGTGCCATCACCGGCTCCTGATACAGTGCCATCATCGGCTCCTGCTACAGTGCCATCACTGACTCCTGATACAGTGCCATCACTGACTCCTGATACAGTGCCATCACTGACTCCTGATACAGTGCCATCACCTGCTCCTGATACAGTGCCATCACCGGCTCCTGATACAGTGCCATCACCGGCTCCTGATACAGTGCCATCACTGACTCCTGATACAGTGCCATCACTGACTCCTGATACAGTGCCATCACTGACACCTGATACAGTGCCAATAGAGACTCGTGATACAGTGCCATCACCTGCTCCTATTACAGTGCCATCGCCGGATCCTGATACAGTGCCATAACTGAATCCTGATACAGTGCCATCACTGACTCCTAATATAGTGCCATCACCGGCTCCTGATACTGTGCCATCGCCGGCTCCTGATACAGTGCCATCACTGACTCCTGATACAGTGCCATCACTTGCTCCTGATACAGTGCCATCACTGGCTCCTGATACAGTGCCATAACTGAATCCTGATACAGTGCCATCACTGACTCCTAATATAGTGCCATCACCGGCTCCTGATACAGTGCCATCGCCGGCTCCTGATACAGTGCCATCACTGACTCCTGATACAGTGCCATCACTTGCTCCTGATATAGTGCCATCACTGGCTCCTGATACAGTGCCATCACTGGCTCCTGATACAGTGCCATCACTGGCTCCTGATACAGTGCCATCACTGACTCCTGATACAGTGCCATCACAGACTCCTGATACAGTGCCATCACTGACTCCTGATACAGTGCCAATACTGGCTCCTGATACAGTGCCATCGCCGGCTCCTGATACAGTGCCATCGCTGACTCCTGATACAGTGCCATCACCGACTCCTGATACAGTGCCATCACCGGCTCCTGATGCAGTGCCATCGCCGGCTCCTGATACAGTGCCATCACTGGCTCCTGATACAGAGCCATCACTGACTGCTGATACAGTGCCATCACTGACTCCTGATAAAGTGCCATCACCTGCTCCTGATACAGGGCCATCACCGGCTCCTGATACAGTGCCATCACCGGCTCCTGATACAGTGCCATCACTGACTCCTGATACAGTGCCATCACTGACTCCTGATACAGTGCCATCACTGACTCCTGATACAGTGCCATCACTGACTCCTGATACAGTGCCAATACAGACTCCTGATACAGTGCCATCACCGGCTCCTGATACAGTGCCATCACTGACTCCTGATACAGTGCCATCACCTGCTCCTGATATAGTGCCATCACCGGCTCCTGATACAGTGCCATCACTGATTCCTGATACAATGCCATCACCGGCTCCTGATACAGTGCCATCACTAACTCCTGATACAGTGCCATCACCTGCTCCTATTACAGTGCAATGCCGGCTCCTGATACAGTGCCATAACTGAATCCTGATACAGTGCCATCACTGACTCCTGATACAGTGCCATCACTGACTCCTGATATAGTGCCATCACCGGCTCCTGATACAGTGCCATCACTGACTCCAGATACAGTGCCATCACTTACTCCTGATACAGTGCCATCACTGACTCCTGATACAGTGCCATCACGGGCTCCTGATACAGTGCCATCACTGGCTCCTGATACAGTGCCATCACCGGCTCCTGATACAGTGCCATCACCGACTCCTGATACAGTGCCAATACTGGCTCCTGATACAGTGCCATCGCCGGCTCCTGATACAGTGCCATCGCCGGCTCCTGATACAGTGCCATCGCTGACTCCTGATACAGTGCCATCACCGACTCCTGATACAGTGCCATCACCGACTCCTGATACAGTGCCATCACCGACTCCTGATACAGTGCCATCACTGACTCCTGATACAGTGCCATCACTGACTCCTGATACAGTGCCATCATCGACTCCTGATACAGTGCCATCGCCGGCTCCTGATACAGTGCCATCGCCGGCTCCTGATACAGTGCCATCACAGACTCCTGATACTGTGCCATCACTGACTCCTGATACAGTGCCATCACTGACTCCTGATACAGTGCCATCACTGACTCCTGATACAGTGCCATCACCGACTCCTGATACAGTGCCATCACCGACTCCTGATACAGTGCCATCGCTGACTCCTGATACAGTGCCATCGCTGACTCCTGATACAGTGCCATCGCCGACTCCTGATACAGTGCCATCACTTACTCCTGATACAGTGCCATCACTGACTCCTGATAGAGTGCCATCACTGACTCCTGATACAGTGCCATCACCGACTCCTGATACAGTGTTATCACCGACTCCTGATACAGTGCCATCACCGACTCCTGATACAGTGCCATCACTGACTCCTGATAAAGTGCCATCACGGACTCCTGATACAGTGCCATCACCGGCGCCTGATACAGTGCCATCACCAGCTCCTGATACAATACCATCACCGGCTCCTGATACAGTACCATCACCAGCTCCAGGTACAGTGCCATCACTGACTCCTGATACAGTGCCATCACTGACTCCTGATACAGTGCCATCACTGACTCCTGATACAGTGCCATCACTGACTCCTGATACAGTGCCATCACCTGCTCCTGATACAGTGCCATCACTGACTCCTGATGCAGTGCCATCACTGACTCCTGATGCAGTGCCATCACCGACTCAAGATACAGTGCCATCACCGACTCCTGATACAGTGCCATCGCCGGCTCCAGATACAGTGCCATCGTCGGCTCCTGATACAGTGCCATCACCGACTCCTGATACAGTGCCATCACTGACTCCTGATACAGTGCTATCACTGACTCCTGATACAGTGCCATCACTGACTCCTGATACAGTGCCATCACTGACTCCTGATACAGTGCCATCACCGACTCCTGATACAGTGGCATCACTCACTCCTGATACAGTGCCATCACTCACTCCTGATACAGTGCCAATACAGACTCCTGATACAGTGGCATCACCGGCTCCTGATACAGTGCCATCACTGACTCCTGATACAGTGCCATCACCTGCTCCTGATACAGTGCCATCACCGGCTCCTGATACAGTGCCATCACTGATTCCTGATACAGTGCCATCACCGGCTCCTAATACAGTGCCATCACTAACTCCTGATACAGTGCCATCACCTGCTCCTATTACAGTGCCATCGCCGGCTCCTGATACAGTGCCATAACTGAATCCTGATACAGTGCCATCACTGACTCCTGATACAGTGCCATCACTGACTCCTGATATAGTGCCATCACCGGCTCCTGATACAGTGCCATCACTGACTCCTGATACAGTGCCATCACTTACTCCTGATACAGTGCCATTACTGACTCCTGCTACAGTGCCATCACGGGCTCCTGATACAGTGCCATCACTGGCTCCTGATACAGTGCCATCACTGACTCCTGATACAATGCCATCACCGGCTCCTGATACAGTGCCATCACCGACTCCTGATACAGTGCCAACACTGGCTCCTGATACAGTGCCATCGCCGGCTCCTGATACAATGCCATCGCCGGCTCCTGATACAGTGCCATCGCTGACTCCTGATACAGTGCCATCACCGACTCCTGATACAGTGCCATCACCGACTCCTGATACAGTGCCATCACCGACTCCTGATACAGTGCCATCACTGACTCCTGATACAGTGCCATCACTGACTCCTGATACAGTGCCATCACTGACTCCTGATACAGTGCCATCACTGACTCCTGATACAGTGCCATCACTGACTCCTGATACAGTGCCATCACTGACTCCTGATACAGTGCCATCGCCGGCTCCTGATACAGTTCCATCGCCGGCTCCTGATACAGTGCCATCACTGACTCCTGATACAGTGCCATCACTGACTCCTGATACAGTGCCATCACTGACTCCTGATACAGTGCCATCACTGACTCCTGATACAGTGCCATCAACGACTCCTGATACAGTGCCATCACCGACTCCTGATACAGTGCCATCGCTGACTCCTGATACAGTGCCATCGCTGACTCCTGATACAGTGCCATCGCCGACTCCTGATACAGTGCCATCACTTACTCCTGATACAGTGCCATCACTGACTCCTGATAGAGTGCCATCACTGACTCCTGATACAGTGCCATCACTGACTCCTGATACAGTGCCATCACCGACTCCTGATACAGTGCCATCACCGACTCCTGATACAGTGCCATCACTGACTCCTGATAAAGTGCCATCACGGACTCCTGATACAGTGCCATCACCGGCTCCTGATACAGTGCCATCACCAGCTCCTGATACAGTGCCATCACTGACTCCTGATACAGTGCCATCACTGACTCCTGATACAGTGCCATCACTGACTCCTGATACAGTGCCATCACCTGCTCCTGATACAGTGCCATCACTGACTCCTGATGCAGTGCCATCACTGACTCCTGATACAGTGCCATCACTGACTCCTGATACAGTGCCATCACTGACTCCTGATACAGTGCCATCGCCGGCTCCAGATACAGTGCCATCGCCGACTCCTGATACAGTGCCATCACAGACTCCTGATACAGTGCCATCACTGACTCCTGATACAGTGCTATCACTGACTCCTGATACAGTGCCATCACTGACTCCTAATACAGTGCCATCACTGACTCCTGATACAGTGCCATCACCGACTCCTGATACAGTGGCATCACTCACTCCTGATGCAGTGCCATCACTCACTCCTGATACAGTGCCATCACTGGCTTCTGATACAGTGCCATCACTGACTCCTGATACAGTGCCATCACTGGCTCCTGATACAGTGCCATCGCCGGCTCCTGATACAGTGCCATCACTGACTCCTGATACAGTGCCATCACTGACTCCTGATACAGTGCCATCACTGACTCCTGATACAGTGCCATCGCCGTCTCCTGATACAGTGCCATCACCGACTCCTGATACAGTGCCATCACCGACTCCTGATACAGTGCCATCACCGACTCCTGACACAGTGCCATCACTTTCTCCTGATACAGTGCCATCACTGGCTCCTGATACAGTGCCATCACTTTCTCCTGATACAGTGCCATCACTTTCTCCTGATACAGTGCCATCACTGGCTCCTGATACAGTGCCATAACTTTCTCCTGATACAGTGCCATCACTTTCTCCTGATACAGTGCCATCACTGGCTCCTGATGCAGTGCCATCACTTTCTCCTGATACAGTGCCATCACTGACTCCTGATACAGTGCCATCACGGACTCCTGATACAGTGCCATCACGGACTCCTGATACAGTCCCATCACCGGCTCCTGATACAGTGCCATCACCGGCTCCTGATACAGTGCCATCACCGGCTCCTGATACAGTGCCATCACCAGCTCCTGATATAATGCCATCAGTGACTCCTGATACAGTGCCATCACTGACTCCTGATACAGTGCCATCGCTGGCTCCTGATACAATGCCATCGCCGGCTCCTGATACATTGCCATCGCCGGCTCCTGATACAGTGCCATCACTGACTCCTGATACAGTGCCATCACTGACTCCTGATACAGTGCCATCACGGACTCCTGATACAGTGCCATCGCCGGCTCCTGATACAGTGCCATCGCCGGCTCCTGATACAGTGCCATCGCCGGCTCCTGATACAGTGCCATCGCCGACTCCTGATACAGTGCCATCACCGACTCCTGATACAGTGCCATCACCGGCTCCTGATACAGTGCCATCACTTTCTCCTGATACAGTGCCATCACTGGCTCCTGATACAGTGCCATCACTTTCACCTGATACAGTGCCATCACTTTCTCCTGATACAGTGCCATCACTGGCTCCTGATACAGTGCCATCACTTTCTCCTGATACAGTGCCATCACTGGCTCCTGATACAGTGCCATCACTGACTCCTGATACAGTGCCATCACTGACTCCTGGTACAGTGCCATCACGGACTCCTGATACAGTGCCATCACTGACTCCTGATACAGTGCCATCACTGACTCCTGATACAGTGCCATCGCCGTCTCCTGATACAGTGCCATCGCCGGCTCCTGATACAGTGCCATCACCGACTCCTGATACAGTGCCATCACCGACTCCTGATACAGTGCCATCACCGACTCCTGATACAGTGCCATCACTTTCTCCTGATACATTGCCATCACTGGCTCCTGATACAGTGCCATCACTTTCTCCTGATACAGTGCCATCACTTTCTCCTGATACAGTGCCATCACTGGCTCCTGATACAGTGCCATAACTTTCTCCTGATACAGTGCCATCACTTTCCCCTGATACAGTGCCATCACTGGCTCCTGATGCAGTGCCATCACTTTCTCCTGATACAGTGCCATCACTGACTCCTGATACAGTGCCATCACGGACTCCTGATACAGTGCCATTACCGACTCCTGATACAGTGCCATCACCGGCTCCTGATACAGTGCCATCACCGGCTCCTGATACAGTGCCATCACCAGCTCCTGATAAAATGCCATCACTGACTCCTGATACAGTGCCATCACTGACTCCTGATACAGTGCCATCGCTGGCTCCTGATACAATGCCATCGCCGGCTCCTGATACATTGCCATCGCCGGCTCCTGATACAGTGCCATCACTGACTCCTGATACAGTGCCATCACTGACTCCTGATACAGTGCCATCACGGACTCCTGATACAGTGCCATCGCCGGCTCCTGATACAGTGCCATCGCCGGCTCCTGATACAGTGCCATCGCCGGCTCCTGATACAGTGCCATCGCCGACTCCTGATACAGTGCCATCACCGACTCCTGATACAGTGCCATCACTGGCTCCTGATACAGTGCCATCACTTTCTCCTGATACAGTGCCATCACTGGCTCCTGATACAGTGCCATCACTTTCACCTGATACAGTGCCATCACTTTCTCCTGATACAGTGCCATCACTGGCTCCTGATACAGTGCCATCACTTTCTCCTGATACAGTGCCATCACTGGCTCCTGATACAGTGCCATCACTGACTCCTGATACAGTGCCTTCACTGACTCCTGGTACAGTGCCATCACGGACTCCTGATACAGTGCCATCACTGACTCCTGATACAGTGCCATCACGGACTCCTGATACAGTGCCATCACCGGCTCCTGATACAGTGCCATCACCGGCTCCTGATACAGTGCCATCACTGACTCCTGATACAGTGCCATCACTGACTCCTGATACAGTGCCATCACGGACTCCTGATACAGTGCCATCACCGGCTCCTGATACAGTGTCTTCACTGGCTCCTGATACAGTGCCATCACCGGCTCCTGATACAGTGCCATCACTGACTCCTGATACAGTGCCATCACGGACTCCTGATACAGTGCCATCACCGGCTCCTGATACAGTGCCATCACCGGCTCCTGATACAGTGCCATCACCAGCTCCTAATACAGTGCCAACACTGACTCCTGATACAGTGCCATCACCGGCACCTGATACAGTGCCATCACCAGCTCCTAATACAGTGCCATCACTGACTCCTGATACAGTGCCATCACTGACTCCTGATACAGTGCCATCACTGACTCCTGATACAGTGCCATCACTGACTGCTGATACAGTGCCATCATTGACTCCTGATACAGTGCCATCACTGACTCCTGATACAGTGCCATCACCTGCTCCTGATACAGTGCCATCACAGACTCCTGATACAGTGCCATCACTGACTCCTGATACAGTGCCATCACTGACTCCTGATACAGTGCCATCACTGACTCCTGATACAGTGCCATCACTGGCTCCTGATACAGTGCCATCACTGACACCTGATACAGTACCATCACTGACTCCTGATACATTGCCATCACTAACTCCTGATACAGTGCCTTCACTGACTCCTGATACAGTGCCATCACTGACTCCTGATAGAGTGCCATCACTGACTCCTGATACAGTGCCATCACCGACTCCTGATACAGTGCCATCACTGACTCCTGATACATTGCCATCACTAACTCCTGATACAGTGCCTTCACTGACTCCTGATACAGTGCCATCACTGACTCCTGATAGAGTGCCATCACTGACTCCTGATAGAGTGCCATCACTGACTCCTGATAGAGTGCCATCACCGACTCCTGATACAGTGCCATCACCGACTCCTGGTACAGTGCCATCACGGACTCCTGATACAGTGCCATCACTGACTCCTGATACAGTGCCATCACGGACTCCTGATACAGTGCCATCACCGGCACCTGATACAGTGCCATCACCAGCTCCTAATACAGTGCCATCACTGACTCCTGATACAGTGCCATCACTGACTCCTGATACAGTGCCATCATTGACTCCTGATACAGTGCCATCACTGACTCCTGATACAGTGCCATCACCTGCTCCTGATACAGTGCCATCACTGACTCCTGATACAGTGCCATCGCCAGCTCCTGATACAGTGCCATCACAGACTCCTGATACAGTGCCATCACTGACTCCTGATACAGTGCCATCACTGACTCCTGATACAGTGCCATCACTGACTCCTGATACAGTGCCATCACCTGCTCCTGATACAGTGCCATCACAGACTCCTGATACAGTGCCATCACTGACTCCTGATACAATGCCATCACTGACTCCTGATACAGTGCCATCACTGACTCCTGATACAGTGCCATCACTGGCTCCTGATACAGTGCCATCACTGACTCCTGATACAGTTCCATCACTGACACCTGATACATTGCCATCACTGACTCCTGATACAGTGCCTTCACTGACTCCTGATACAGTGCCATCACTGACTCCTGATAGAGTGCCATCACTGACTCCTGATAGAGTGCCATCACCGACTCCTGATACAGTGCCATCACCGACTCCTGATACAGTGCCATCACCGACTCCTGATACAGTGCCATCACCGACTCCTGATACAGTGCCATCACTTTCTCCTGATACAGTGCCATCACGGACTCCTGATACAGTGCCATCACGGACTCCTGATACAGTCCCATCACCGGCTCCTGATACAGTGCCATCACCGGCTCCTGATACAGTGCCATCACCGGCTCCTGATACAGTGCCATCACCAGCTCCTGATATAATGCCATCAGTGACTCCTGATACAGTGCCATCACTGACTCCTGATACAGTGCCATCGCTGGCTCCTGATACAATGCCATCGCCGGCTCCTGATACATTGCCATCGCCGGCTCCTGATACAGTGCCATCACTGACTCCTGATACAGTGCCATCACTGACTCCTGATACAGTGCCATCACGGACTCCTGATACAGTGCCATCGCCGGCTCCTGATACAGTGCCATCGCCGGCTCCTGATACAGTGCCATCGCCGGCTCCTGATACAGTGCCATCGCCGACTCCTGATACAGTGCCATCACCGACTCCTGATACAGTGCCATCACCGGCTCCTGATACAGTGCCATCACTTTCTCCTGATACAGTGCCATCACTGGCTCCTGATACAGTGCCATCACTTTCACCTGATACAGTGCCATCACTTTCTCCTGATACAGTGCCATCACTGGCTCCTGATACAGTGCCATCACTTTCTCCTGATACAGTGCCATCACTGGCTCCTGATACAGTGCCATCACTGACTCCTGATACAGTGCCATCACTGACTCCTGGTACAGTGCCATCACGGACTCCTGATACAGTGCCATCACTGACTCCTGATACAGTGCCATCACTGACTCCTGATACAGTGCCATCGCCGTCTCCTGATACAGTGCCATCGCCGGCTCCTGATACAGTGCCATCACCGACTCCTGATACAGTGCCATCACCGACTCCTGATACAGTGCCATCACCGACTCCTGATACAGTGCCATCACTTTCTCCTGATACATTGCCATCACTGGCTCCTGATACAGTGCCATCACTTTCTCCTGATACAGTGCCATCACTTTCTCCTGATACAGTGCCATCACTGGCTCCTGATACAGTGCCATAACTTTCTCCTGATACAGTGCCATCACTTTCCCCTGATACAGTGCCATCACTGGCTCCTGATGCAGTGCCATCACTTTCTCCTGATACAGTGCCATCACTGACTCCTGATACAGTGCCATCACGGACTCCTGATACAGTGCCATTACCGACTCCTGATACAGTGCCATCACCGGCTCCTGATACAGTGCCATCACCGGCTCCTGATACAGTGCCATCACCAGCTCCTGATAAAATGCCATCACTGACTCCTGATACAGTGCCATCACTGACTCCTGATACAGTGCCATCGCTGGCTCCTGATACAATGCCATCGCCGGCTCCTGATACATTGCCATCGCCGGCTCCTGATACAGTGCCATCACTGACTCCTGATACAGTGCCATCACTGACTCCTGATACAGTGCCATCACGGACTCCTGATACAGTGCCATCGCCGGCTCCTGATACAGTGCCATCGCCGG
The DNA here is from genome assembly GCF_035084215.1 of Heptranchias perlo. NCBI lineage: Eukaryota > Metazoa > Chordata > Chondrichthyes > Hexanchiformes > Hexanchidae > Heptranchias > Heptranchias perlo. The sequence continues at coordinate 4,505,555 of NC_090350.1, read as the reverse complement.
CTCCTGATACAGTGCCATCGCCGGCTCCTGATACAGTGCCATCGCCGACTCCTGATACAGTGCCATCACCGACTCCTGATACAGTGCCATCACTGGCTCCTGATACAGTGCCATCACTTTCTCCTGATACAGTGCCATCACTGGCTCCTGATACAGTGCCATCACTTTCACCTGATACAGTGCCATCACTTTCTCCTGATACAGTGCCATCACTGGCTCCTGATACAGTGCCATCACTTTCTCCTGATACAGTGCCATCACTGGCTCCTGATACAGTGCCATCACTGACTCCTGATACAGTGCCATCACTGACTCCTGGTACAGTGCCATCACGGACTCCTGATACAGTGCCATCACTGACTCCTGATACAGTGCCATCACGGACTCCTGATACAGTGCCATCACCGGCTCCTGATACAGTGCCATCACCGGCTCCTGATACAGTGCCATCACCAGCTCCTAATACAGTGCCATCACTGACTCCTGATACAGTGCCATCACTGACTCCTGATACAGTGCCATCACGGACTCCTGATACAGTGCCATCACCGGCTCCTGATACAGTGCCATCACTGGCTCCTGATACAGTGCCATCACCGGCTCCTGATACAGTGCCATCACTGACTCCTGATACAGTGCCATCACGGACTCCTGATACAGTGCCATCACCGGCTCCTGATACAGTGCCATCACCAGCTCCTAATACAGTGCCAACACTGACTCCTGATACAGTGCCATCACCGGCACCTGATACAGTGCCATCACCAGCTCCTAATACAGTGCCATCACTGACTCCTGATACAGTGCCATCACTGACTCCTGATACAGTGCCATCACTGACTCCTGATACAGTGCCATCACTGACTGCTGATACAGTGCCATCATTGACTCCTGATACAGTGCCATCACTGACTCCTGATACAGTGCCATCACCTGCTCCTGATACAGTGCCATCACAGACTACTGATACAGTGCCATCACTGACTCCTGATACAGTGCCATCACTGACTCCTGATACAGTGCCATCACTGACTCCTGATACAGTGCCATCACTGGCTCCTGATACAGTGCCATCACTGACTCCTGATACAGTACCATCACTGACTCCTGATACATTGCCATCACTAACTCCTGATACAGTGCCTTCACTGACTCCTGATACAGTGCCATCACTGACTCCTGATAGAGTGCCATCACTGACTCCTGATAGAGTGCCATCACCGACTCCTGATACAGTGCCATCACCGACTCCTGATACAGTGCCATCACTGACTCCTGATAGAGTGCCATCACTGACTCCTGATAGAGTGCCATCACTGACTCCTGATAGAGTGCCATCACCGACTCCTGATACAGTGCCATCACCGACTCCTGGTACAGTGCCATCACGGACTCCTGATACAGTGCCATCACTGACTCCTGATACAGTGCCATCACGGACTCCTGATACAGTGCCATCACCGGCACCTGATACAGTGCCATCACCAGCTCCTAATACAGTGCCATCACTGACTCCTGATACAGTGCCATCACTGACTCCTGATACAGTGCCATCATTGACTCCTGATACAGTGCCATCACTGACTCCTGATACAGTGCCATCACCTGCTCCTGATACAGTGCCATCACTGACTCCTGATACAGTGCCATCGCCAGCTCCTGATACAGTGCCATCACAGACTCCTGATACAGTGCCATCACTGACTCCTGATACAGTGCCATCACTGACTCCTGATACAGTGCCATCACTGACTCCTGATACAGTGCCATCACCTGCTCCTGATACAGTGCCATCACAGACTCCTGATACAGTGCCATCACTGACTCCTGATACAGTGCCATCACTGACTCCTGATACAGTGCCATCACTGACTCCTGATACAGTGCCATCACTGGCTCCTGATACAGTGCCATCACTGACTCCTGATACAGTTCCATCACTGACACCTGATACATTGCCATCACTGACTCCTGATACAGTGCCTTCACTGACTCCTGATACAGTGCCATCACTGACTCCTGATAGAGTGCCATCACTGACTCCTGATAGAGTGCCATCACCGACTCCTGATACAGTGCCATCACCGACTCCTGATACAGTGCCATCACCGACTCCTGATACAGTGCCATCACCGACTCCTGATACAGTGCCATCACCGACTCCTGATACAGTGCCATCACCGACTCCTGATACAGTGCCATCACTTTCTCCTGATACAGTGCCATCACTGGCTCCTGATACAGTGCCATCACTTTCTCCTGATACAGTGCCATCACTTTCTCCTGATACAGTGCCTTAACTGGCTCCTGATACAGTGCCATCACTTTCTCCTGATACAGTGCCATCACTTTCTCCTGATACAGTGCCTTAACTGGCTCCTGATACAGTGCCATCACTTTCTCCTGATACAGTGCCATCACTTTCTACTGATACAGTGCCATCACTGGCTCCTGATACAGTGCCATCATTTTCTCCTGATACAGTGCCATCACTTTCTCCTGATACAGTGCCATCACTGGCTCCTGATGCAGTGCCATCACTTTCTCCTGATACAGTGCCATCACTGACTCCTGATACAGTGCCATCACGGACTCCTGATACAGTGCCATCACCGGCTCCTGATACAGTGCCATCGCCGGCTCCTGATACAATGCCATCGCCGGCTCCTGATACATTGCCATCGCCGGCTCCTGATACAGTGCCATCGCCGGCTCCTGATACAGTGCCATCACTGACTCCTGATACAGTGCCATCACTGACTCCTGATACAGTGCCATCACTGACTCCTGGTACAGTGCCATCACGGACTCCTGATACAGTGCCATCACTGACTCCTGATACAGTGCCATCACGGACTCCTGATACAGTGCCATCACCGGCTCCTGATACAGTGCCATCACCGGCTCCTGATACAGTGCCATCACTGACTCCTGATACAGTGCCATCACTGACTCCTGATACAGTGCCATCATTGACTCCTGATACAGTGCCATCACTGACTCCTGATACAGTGCCATCACCAGCTCCCAATACAGTGCCATCACTGACTCCTGATACAGTGCCATCACTGACCCCTGATACAGTGCCATCATTGACTCCTGATACAGTGCCATCACTGTCTCCTGATACAGTGCCATGACCTGCTCCTGATACAGTGCCATCACTGACTCCTGATACAGTGCCATCACTGACTCCTGATACAGTGCCATCACTGACTCCTGATACAGTGCCATCACTGACTCCTGATACAGTGCCATCACTGACTCCTGATACAGTGCCATCACTGGCTCCTGATACAGTGCCATCACTGACTCCTGATACAGTACCATCACTGACTCCTGATACATTGCCATCACTGACTCCTGATACAGTGCCGTCACTGACTCCTGATACAGTGCCATCACTGACTCCTGATAGAGAGCCATCACTGACTCCTGATAGAGTGCCATCACCGACTCCTGATACAGTGCCATCACTTTCTCCTGATACAGTGCCATCACTGGCTCCTGATACAGTGCCATCACTGACTCCTGATACAGTGCCATCACTGACTCCTGGTACAGTGCCATCACGGACTCCTGATACAGTGCCATCACTGACTCCTGATACAGTGCCATCACGGACTCCTGATACAGTGCCATCACCGGCTCCTGATACAGTGCCATCACCGGCACCTGATACAGTGCCATCACCAGCTCCTAATACAGTGCCATCACTGACTCCTGATACAGTGCCATCACTGACTCCTGATACAGTGCCATCACCTGCTCCTGATACAGTGCCATCACAGACTCCTGATACAGTGCCATCACCGGCTCCTGATACAGTGCCATCACCGGCTCCTGATACAGTGCCATCACTGACTCCTGATACAGTGCCATCACGGACTCCTGATACAGTGCCATCACCGGCACCTGATACAGTGCCATCACCAGCTCCTAATACAGTGCCATCACCAGCTCCTGATACAGTGCCATCACTGACTCCTGATACAGTGCCATCACCTGCTCCTGATACAGTGCCATCACTGACTCCTGATACAGTGCCATCACTGACTCCTGATACAGTGCCATCATTGACTCCTGATACAGTGCCATCACTGACTCCTGATACAGAGCCATCACCTGCTCCTGATACAGTGCCATCACTTGCTCCTGATACAGTGCCATCACCTGCTCCTGATACAGTGCCATCACAGACTCCTGATACAGTGCCATCACTGACTCCTGATACAGTGCCATCACTGACTCCTGATAGAGTGCCATCACCGACTCCTGATACAGTGCCATCACCGACTCCTGATACAGTGCCATCACTGACTCCTGATAGAGTGCCATCACTGACTCCTGATAGAGTGCCATCACCGACTCCTGATACAGTGCCATCACCGACTCCTGGTACAGTGCCATCACGGACTCCTGATACAGTGCCATCACCGACTCCTGATACAGTGCCATCACTGACTCCTGATAGAGTGCCATCACTGACTCCTGATAGAGTGCCATCACCGACTCCTGATACAGTGCCATCACCGACTCCTGATACAGTGCCATCACGGACTCCTGATACAGTGCCATCACTGACGCCTGATAGAGTGCCATCACCGACTCCTGATACAGTGCCATCACTGACTCCTGATACAGTGCCATCACCGGCTCCTGATACAGTGCCATCACCGGCTCCTGATAGAGTGCCATCACCGGCACCTGATACAGTGCCATCACTGACTCCTGATACAGTGCCATCACTGACTCCTGATACAGTGCCATCATTGACTCCTGATACAGTGCCATCACCGGCTCCTGATACAGTGCCATCACCGACTCCTGATACAGTGCCAATACTGGCTCCTGATACAGTGCCATCGCCAGCTCCTGATACAGTGCCATCACAGACTCCTGATACAGTGCCATCACCGACTCCTGATACAGTGCCAATACTGGCTCCTGATACAGTGCCATCGCCAGCTCCTGATACAGTGCCATCACTGACTCCTGATACAGTGCCATCACTGACTCCTGATACAGTGCCATCACTGACTCCTGATACATTGCCATCACCGACTCCTGATACAGTGCCATCACTGACTCCTGATACAGTGCCATCACTGACTCCTGATACAGTGCCATCGCCGGCTCCTGATACAGTGCCATCACTGACTCCTGATACAGTGCCATCACTGACTCCTGATACAGTGCCATCACAGACTCCTGATACAGTGCCATCGCCGGCTCCTGATACAGTGCCATCGCCGGCTCCTGATACAGTGCCATCACTGACTCCTGATACAGTGCCATCACTGACTCCTGATACAGTGCCATCACCGACTCCTGATACAGTGCCATCACTGACTCCTGATACAGTGCCATCACTGACTCCTGATACAGTGCCATCACCGACTCCTGATACAGTGCCATCACTGACTCCTGATACAGTGCCATCACTGACTCCTGATACAGTGCCATCACTGACTCCTGATACAGTGCCATCACTGACTCCTGATACAGTGCCATCACCTGCTCCTGATACAGTGCCATCACAGACTCCTGATACAGTGCCATCACTGACTCCTGATACAGTGCCATCACTGACTCCTGATACAGTGCCATCACTGGCTCCTGATACAGTGCCATCACTGACTCCTGATACAGTTCCATCACTGACACCTGATACATTGCCATCACTGACTCCTGATACAGTGCCTTCACTGACACCTGATACAGTGCCATCACTGACTCCTGATACAGTGCCATCACCTGCTCCTGATACAGTGCCATCACTGACTCCTGATACAGTGCCATCACTGACTCCTTATACAGTGCCATCACCTGCTCCTGTTACAGTGCCATCACTGACTCCTGATGGAGTGCCATCACTGACTCCTGATACAGTGCCATCACCGACTCCTGCTACAGTGCCATCACCGACTCCTGATACAGTGCCATCGCCGGCTCCTGATACAGTGCCATCGCCGGCTCCTGATACAGTGCCATCACTGACTCCTGATACAGTGCCATCACTGACTCCTGATACAGTGCCATCACTGACTCCTGATACAGTGCCATCGCCGGCTCCTGATACAGTGCCATCACTGACTCCTGATACAGTGCCATCACTGACTCCTGATACAGTGCCATCACTGACTCCTGATACAGTGCCATCGCCGGCTCCTGATACAGTGCCATCGCCGGCTCCTGATACAGTGCCATCATTGACTCCTGATACAGTGCCATCACTGACTCCTGATACAGTGCCATCACCGACTCCTGATACAGTGCCATCACTGACTCCTGATACAGTGCCATCACTGACTCCTGATACAGTGCCATCACCGACTCCTGATACAGTGCCATCACTGACTCCTGATACAGTGCCATCACTGACTCCTGATACAGTGCCATCACTGACTCCTGATACAGTGCCATCACTGACTCCTGATACAGTGCCATCACCTGCTCCTGATACAGTGCCATCACAGACTCCTGATACAGTGCCATCACTGACTCCTGATACAGTGCCATCACTGACTCCTGATACAGTGCCATCACTGACTCCTGATACAGTGCCATCACTGGCTCCTGATACAGTGCCATCACTGACTCCTGATACAGTTCCATCACTGACACCTGATACATTGCCATCACTGACTCCTGATACAGTGCCATCACCTGCTCCTGATACAGTGCCATCACTGACTCCTGATACAGTGCCATCACTGACTCCTTATACAGTGCCATCACCTGCTCCTGTTACAGTGCCATCACTGACTCCTGATGGATTGCCATCACTGACTCCTGATACAGTGCCATCGCTGACTCCTGATAGAGTGCCATCACCGACTCCTGATACAGTGCCATCACCGACTCCTGGTACAGTGCCATCACGGACTCCTGATACAGTGCCATCACCGACTCCTGATACAGTGCCATCACTGACTCCTGATAGAGTGCCATCACCGACTCCTGATACAGTGCCATCACCGACTCCTGATACAGTGCCATCACGGACTCCTGATACAGTGCCATCACTGACTCCTGATAGAGTGCCATCACCGACTCCTGATACAGTGCCATCACTGACTCCTGATACAGTGCCATCACCGGCTCCTGATACAGTGCCATCACCGGCTCCTGATAGAGTGCCATCACCGGCACCTGATACAGTGCCATCACTGACTCCTGATACAGTGCCATCACTGACTCCTGATACAGTGCCATCATTGACTCCTGATACAGTGCCATCACCGGCTCCTGATACAGTGCCATCACCGACTCCTGATACAGTGCCAATACTGGCTCCTGATACAGTGCTATCGCCAGCTCCTGATACAGTGCCATCACAGACTCCTGATACAGTGCCATCACCGACTCCTGATACAGTGCCAATACTGGCTCCTGATACAGTGCCATCGCCAGCTCCTGATACAGTGCCATCACTGACTCCTGATACAGTGCCATCACTGACTCCTGATACAGTGCCATCACTGACTCCTGATACATTGCCATCGCCGGCTCCTGATACAGTGCCATCGCCGGCTCCTGATACAGTGCCATCACTGACTCCTGATACAGTGCCATCACTGACTCCTGATACAGTGCCATCACCGACTCCTGATACAGTGCCATCACTGACTCCTGATACAGTGCCATCACTGACTCCTGATACAGTGCCATCACCGACTCCTGATACAGTGCCATCACTGACTCCTGATACAGTGCCATCACTGACTCCTGATACAGTGCCATCACTGACTCCTGATACAGTGCCATCACTGACTCCTGATACAGTGCCATCACCTGCTCCTGATACAGTGCCATCACAGACTCCTGATACAGTGCCATCACTGACTCCTGATACAGTGCCATCACTGACTCCTGATACAGTGCCATCACTGACTCCTGATACAGTGCCATCACTGGCTCCTGATACAGTGCCATCACTGACTCCTGATACAGTTCCATCACTGACACCTGATACATTGCCATCACTGACTCCTGATACAGTGCCTTCACTGACACCTGATACAGTGCCATCACTGATTCCTGATACAGTGCCATCACCTGCTCCTGATACAGTGCCATCACTGACTCCTGATACAGTGCCATCACTGACTCCTTATACAGTGCCATCACCTGCTCCTGTTACAGTGCCATCACTGACTCCTGATGGAGTGCCATCACTGACTCCTGATACAGTGCCATCACCGACTCCTGATACAGTGCCATCACCGACTCCTGATACAGTGCCATCGCCGGCTCCTGATACAGTGCCATCGCCGGCTCCTGATACAGTGCCATCACTGACTCCTGATACAGTGCCATCACTGACTCCTGATACAGTGCCATCGCCGGCTCCTGTACAGTGCCATCACTGACTCCTGATACAGTGCCATCACTGACTCCTGATACAGTGCCATCACTGACTCCTGATACAGTGCCATCGCCGGCTCCTGATACAGTGCCATCGCCGGCTCCTGATACAGTGCCATCACTGACTCCTGATACAGTGCCATCACTGACTCCTGATACAGTGCCATCACCGACTCCTGATACAGTGCCATCACTGACTCCTGATACAGTGCCATCACTGACTCCTGATACCGTGCCATCACCGACTCCTGATACAGTGCCATCACTGACTCCTGACACAGTGCCATCACTGACTCCTGATACAGTGCCATCACTGACTCCTGATACAGTGCCATCACTGACTCCTGATACAGTGCCATCACCTGCTCCTGATACAGTGCCATCACAGACTCCTGATACAGTGCCATCACTGACTCCTGATACAGTGCCATCACTGACTCCTGATACAGTGCCATCACTGACTCCTGATACAGTGCCATCACTGGCTCCTGATACAGTGCCATCACTGACTCCTGATACAGTTCCATCACTGACACCTGATACATTGCCATCACTGACTCCTGATACAGTGCCTTCACTGACACCTGATACAGTGCCATCACTGACTCCTGATACAGTGCCATCACCTGCTCCTGATACAGTGCCATCACTGACTCCTGATACAGTGCCATCACTGACTCCTTATACAGTGCCATCACCTGCTCCTGTTACAGTGCCATCACTGACTCCTGATGGATTGCCATCACTGACTCCTGATACAGTGCCATCACCGACTCCTGATACAGTGCCATCACCGACTCCTGATACAGTGCCATCGCCGGCTCCTGATACAGTGCCATCGCCGGCTCCTGATACAGTGCCATCACTGACTCCTGATACAGTGCCATCACTGACTCCTGATACAGTGCCATCACTGACTCCTGATACAGTGCCATCGCCGGCTCCTGATACAGTGCCATCGCCGGCTCCTGATACAGTGCCATCACCGACTCCTGATATAGTGCCATCGCCGACTCCTGATACAGTGCCATCACTGACAGCTGATACAGTGCCATCACTGACTCCTGATAAAGTGCCATCACTGACTCCTGATACAGTGCCATCACTGACTCCTGATACAGTGCCATCACCGACTCCTGATGCAGTGCCATCACCGACTCCTGAAGCAGTGCCATCGCCGGCTCCTGATACAGTGCCATCGCCGGCTCCTGATACAGTGCCATCACTGACTCCTGATACAGTGCCATCACTGACTCCTGATACAGTGCCATCACCGACTCCTGATACAGTGCCATCACCGACTCCTGATACAGTGCCATCACTGACTCCTGATACAGTGCCATCACCGACTCCTGATACATTGCCATCACTGACTCCTGATACAGTGCCATCGCCGGCTCCAGATACAGTGCCATCGCCGGCTCCTGATACAGTGCCATCGCCGACTCCTGATACAGTGCCATCGCCGGCTCCAGATACAGTGCCATCGCCGGCTCCTGATACAGTGCCATCGCCGACTCCTGATACAGTGCCATCACTGACACCTCATACAGTGCCATCACTGACTCCTGATAAAGTGCCATCACTGACTCCTGATACAGTGCCATCACTGACTCATGATACAGTGCCATCACTGACTCCTGATACAGTGCCATCACCGACTCCTGATGCAGTGCCATCACCGACTCCTGATGCAGTGCCATCGCCGGCTCCTGATACAGTGCCATCGCCGGCTCCTGATACAGTGCCATCACCGACTCCTGATACAGTGCCTTCACCGACTCCTGATACAGTGCCATCACTGACTCCTGATACAGTGCCATCACCGGCTCCTGATACAATGCCATCGCCGGCTCCTGATACAGTGCCATCGCCGGCTCCTGATACAGTGCCATCACCGACTCCTGATACAGTGCCATCACCGACTCCTGATACAGTGCCATCGCCGGCTCCTGATACAGTGCCATCGCTGGCTCCTGATACAGTGCCATCACCGACTCCTGATATAGTGCCATCGCCGTCTCCTAATACATTGCCATCACCGACTCCTGATACAGTGCCATCACCGACTCCTGATACAGTGCCATCACTGGCTCCTGATACAGTGCCATCACTGACTCCTGATACAGTGCCATCACTGACTCCTGAAACAGTGCCATCACTGACTCCTGATACAATGCCATCACTGACTCCTGATACAGTGCCATCACTGGCTCCTGATACAGTGCCATCACTGACTCCTGATACAGTGCCATCACTGACTCCTGATACAGTGCCAATACAGACTCCTGATACAGTGCCATCGCCTGCTCCTGATACAGTGCCATCACTGACTCCTGATACAGTGCCATCACCTGCTCCTGTTAGAGTGCCATCGCCGGCTCCTGATACAGTGCCATCACCTGCTCCTGATATAGTGCTATCGCCGGCTCCTGATACAGTGCCAATACAGACTCCTGATACAGTGCCATCGCCGGCTCCTGATACAGTGCCATCACTGGCTCCTGATACAGTGCCATCACTGACTCCTGATACAGTGCCATCGCCGGCTCCTGATACAGTGCCAATACTGACTCCTGATACAGTGCCATCACTGACTCCTGATACAGTGCCATCACTGACTCCTGATACATTGCCATCACTGACTCCTGATACAGTGCCATCATCGGCTCCTGATACAGTGCCATCGCCGGCTCCTGATACAGTGCCTTCACTGACTCCTGATACAGTGCCATCACTGACTCCTGATACAGTGCCATCATCGGCTCCTGATACAGTGCCATCACTGACTCCTGATACAGTGCCATCACTGACTCCTGACACAGTGCCATCACCGGCTCCTGATACAGTGCCATCACTGACTCCGGATACAGTGCCATCGCCGGCTCCTGATACAGTGCCATCGCCGACTACTGATACATTGCCATCACTGACTCCTGATACAGTGCCATCACTGGCTCCTGATACAGTGCCATCACTGACTCCTGATACAGTGCCATCACTGACTCCTGATACAGTGCCATCACTGACTCCTGATACAGTGCCATCATCGGCTCCTGATACAGTGCCATCGCCGGCTCCTGATACAGTGCCAATACAGACTCCTGATACAGTGCCATCGCCGGCTCCTGATACAGTGCCATCACTGACTCCTGATACAGTGCCATCACCGGCTCCTGATACAATGCCATCACTGACTCCTGATACATTGCCATCACGGACTCCTGATACAATGCCATCACTTGCTCCTGATGCAGTGCCATCACTGACTCCTGATACAGTGCCATCACTGACTTCTGATACAGTGCCATCACTGACTCCTGATACAGTGCCATCACTGACTCCTGATACAGTGCCATCACTGGCTCCTGATACAGTGCCATCACTGACTCCTGATACAGTGCCATCACTGGCTCCTTATACAGTGCCATCGCCGGCTCCTGATACAGTGCCATCAGCGACTCCTTAATCAGTGCCATCACCGACTCCTGATACAGTGCCATCACTGGCTCCTGATACAGTGCCATCACTGACTCCTGATACAGTGCCATCACTGACTCCTGATACAGTGCCATCACTGACTCCTGATACAGTGCCATCACCTGCTCCTGATACAGTGCCATCACCGGCTCCTGATACAGTGCCATCACCTGCTTCTGATACAGTGCCATCACCGGCTCCTGATACAGTGCCATCACTGACTCCTGATACAGTGCCATCACCTGCTCCTGTTACAGTGCCATCGCCGGCTCCTGATACAGTGCCATCACCTGCTCCTGATACAGTGCCATCATCGGCTCCTGATACAGTGCCATCACTGACTCCTGATATAGAGCCATCATCGGCTCCTGATACAGTGCCATCGCCGGCTCCTGATACAGTGCCAATACAGACTCCTGATACAGTGCCATCGCCGGCTCCTGATACAGTGCCATCACTGACTCCTGATACAGTGCCATCACCTGCTCCTGATACAGTGCCATCGCCGGCTCCTGATACAGTGCCATCATCGGCTCCTGATACAGTGCCATCACTGACTCCTGATACAGTGCCATCACCGGCTCCTGATATAGTGCCATCACTGACTCCTGATACAGTGCCATCACCGGCTCCTGATGCAGTGCCACCACTGACTCCTGATACAGTGCCATCACCTGATCCTGATACAGTGCCATCGCCGGCTCCTGATACAGTGCCATCAATGACTCCTGACACGGTGCCATCACTGACTCCTGATACAGTGCCATCACTGACTCCTGATACAGTGCCATCATCGGCTCCTGATACAGTGCCATCGCCGGCTCCTGATACAGTGCCATCACTGACTCCTGATACAGTGCCATCACTGACTCCTGATACAGTGCCATCATCGGCTCCTGATACAGTGCCATCACTGACTCCTGATACAATGCCATCACTTGCTCCTGATGCAGTGCCATCACTGACTCCTGATACAGTGCCATCACTGACTCCTGATACAGTGCCATCACTGGCTCCTGATACAGTGCCATCACTGACTCCTGATACATTGCCATCACAGACTCCTGATACAGTGCCATCACCGGCTGCTGATACAGTGCCATCACTGACTCCTGATGCAGTGCCAATACTGGCTCCTGATACAGTGCCATCGCCGGCTCCTGATACAGTGCCATCACTGACTCCTGTTACAGTGCCATCACTGACTCCTGATACAGTGCCATCACTGACTCCTGATACAGTGCCATCACCGGCTCCTGATACAGTGCCATCACTGACTCCTGATACAGTGCCATCACCGACTCCTGATACAGTGCCATCACTGACTCCTGATACAGTGCCATCACTGACTCCTGATACAGTGCCATCACTGACTCCTGATACAGTGCCATCACAGACTCCTGATACAGTGCCATCACTGACTCCTGATACAGTGCCATTGCCGACTCCTGATACAGTGCCATCACAGACTCCTGATACAGTGCCATCGCCGGCTCCTGATACAGTGCCATCACTGACTCCTGATACAGTGCCATCCCCGACTCCTGATACAGTGCCATCACTGACTCCTGATACAGTGCCATCGCAGGCTCCTGATACAGTGCCATCGCCGGCTCCTGATACAGTGCCATCACTGACTTCTGATGCAGTGCCATCGCCGGCTCCTGATACAGTGCCATCACTGACTCCTGATACAGTGCCATCGCAGGCTCCTGATACAGTGCCATCGCCGGCTCCTGATACAGTGCCATCCCTGACTTCTGATACAGTGCCATCACCGGCTCCTGATACAGTGCCAATACTGACTCCTGATACAGTGCCATCGCCGGCTCCTGATACATTGCCAATACTGACTCCTGATACAGTGCCATCACCGGCTCCTGATACAGTGCCATCACTGACTTCTGATACAGTGCCATCACCGGCTCCTGATACAGTGCCAATACTGACTCCTGATACAGTGCCATCACCGGCTCCTGATACAGTGCCAATACTGACTCCTGATACAGTGCCATCACCGGCTCTTGATACAGTGCCATCACTGACTCCTGATACAGTGCCATCACCGGCTCCTGATACAGTGCCATCAATGACTCCTGATACAGTGCCATCGCCGGCTCCTGATACAGTGCCATCACTGACTCCTGATACATTGCCATCACTGACTCCTGATACAGTGCCATCACTGACTCCTGATACAGTGCCAATACTGACACCTGATACAGTGCCATCACTGACTCCTGATACAGTGCCATCACCGGCTCTTGATACAGTGCCATCACTGACTCCTGATACAGTGCCATCACCGGCTCCTGATACAGTGCCATCAATGACTCCTGATACAGTGCCATCGCCGGCTCCTGATACAGTGCCATCACTGACTCCTGATACATTGCCATCACTGACTCCTGATACAGTGCCATCACTGACTCCTGATACATTGCCATCACAGACTCCTGATACAGTGCCATCACCGGCTGCTGATACAGTGCCATCACTGACTCCTGATACAGTGCCAATACTGGCTCCTGATACAGTGCCATCGCCGGCTCCTGATACAGTGCCATCACTGACTCCTGTTACAGTGCCATCACTGACTCCTGATACAGTGCCATCACCGACTCCTGATACAGTGCCATCACCGGCTCCTGATACAGTGCCATCACTGACTCCTGATACAGTGCCATCACCGACTCCTGATACAGTGCCATCACTGACTCCTGATACAGTGCCATCACTGACTCCTGATACAGTGCCATCACTGACTCCTGATACAGTGCCATCACAGACTCCTGATACAGTGCCATCACAGACTCCTGATACAGTGCCATCACTGACTCCTGATACAGTGCCATCACTGACTCCTGATACAGTGCCATTGCCGACTCCTGATACAGTGCCATCACTGACTCCTGATACAGTGCCATCACTGACTCCTGATACAGTGCCATCACCGACTACTGATACAGTGCCATCACTGACTCCTGATACAGTGCCATCGCCGGCTCCTGATACAGTGCCATCACTGACTCCTGATACAGTGCCATCCCCGACTCCTGATACAGTGCCATCACTGACTCCTGATACAGTGCCATCGCAGGCTCCTGATACAGTGCCATCGCCGGCTCCTGATACAGTGCCATCACTGACTTCTGATACAGTGCCATCGCCGGCTCCTGATACAGTGCCATCACTGACTCCTGATACAGTGCCATCGCAGGCTCCTGATACAGTGCCATCGCCGGCTCCTGATACAGTGCCATCCCTGACTTCTGATACAGTGCCATCACCGGCTCCTGATACAGTGCCAATACTGACTCCTGATACAGTGCCATCGCCGGCTCCTGATACAGTGCCAATACTGACTCCTGATACAGTGCCATCACCGGCTCCTGATACAGTGCCATCACTGACTTCTGATACAGTGCCATCACCGGCTCCTGATACAGTGCCAATACTGACTCCTGATACAGTGCCATCACCGGCTCCTGATACAGTGCCAATACTGACTCCTGATACAGTGCCATCACCGGCTCTTGATACAGTGCCATCACTGACTCCTGATACAGTGCCATCACCGGCTCCTGATACAGTGCCATCAATGACTCCTGATACAGTGCCATCGCCGGCTCCTGATACAGTGCCATCACTGACTCCTGATACATTGCCATCACTGACTCCTGATACAGTGCCATCACTGACTCCTGATACAGTGCCAATACTGACTCCTGATACAGTGCCATCACTGACTCCTGATACAGTGCAATCGCCGGCTCCTGATACAGTGCCATCACCGGCTCCTGATACAGTGCCATCACCTGCTCCTGATACAGTGGCATCACCAGCTCCTGATACAGTGCCATCACTGACTCCTGATACAGTGCCATCACTGACTCCTGATACAGTGCCATCACCGGCTCCTGATACAGTGCCATCACCGGCTCCTGATACAGTGCCATCACTGACTCCTGATACAGTGCCATCACCGGCTCCTGATGCAGTGCCATCACTGACTCCTGATACAGTGCCATCACCTGATCCTGATACAGTGCCATCGCCGGCTCCTGATACAGTGCCATCAATGACTCCTGACACGGTGCCATCACTGACTCCTGATACAGTGCCATCACTGACTCCTGATACAGTGCCATCATCGGCTCCTGATACAGTGCCATCGCCGGCTCCTGATACAGTGCCATCACTGACTCCTGATACAGTGCCATCACTGACTCCTGATACAGTGCCATCATCGGCTCCTGATACAGTGCCATCACTGACTCCTGATACAATGCCATCACTTGCTCCTGATGCAGTGCCATCACTGACTCCTGATACAGTGCCATCACTGACTCCTGATACAGTGCCATCACTGGCTCCTGATACAGTGCCATCACTGACTCCTGATACATTGCCATCACAGACTCCTGATACAATGCCATCAACGGCTGCTGATACAGTGCCATCACTGTCTCCTGATACAGTGCCAATACTGGCTCCTGATACAGTGCCATCGCCGGCTCCTGATACAGTGCCATCACTGACTCCTGTTACAGTGCCATCACTGACTCCTGATACAGTGCCATCACTGACTCCTGATACAGTGCCATCACCGGCTCCTGATACAGTGCCATCACTGACTCCTGATACAGTGCCATCACCGACTCCTGATACAGTGCCATCACTGACTCCTGATACAGTGCCATCACTGACTCCTGATACAGTGCCATCACTGACTCCTGATACAGTGCCATCACAGACTCCTGATACAGTGCCATCACAGACTCCTGATACAGTGCCATCACTGACTCCTGATACAGTGCCATCACTGACTCCTGATACAGTGCCATTGCCGACTCCTGATACAGTGCCATCACTGACTCCTGATACAGTGCCATCACTGACTCCTGATACAGTGCCATCACCGACTACTGATACAGTGCCATCACTGACTCCTGATACAGTGCCATCGCCGGCTCCTGATACAGTGCCATCACTGACTCCTGATACAGTGCCATCCCCGACTCCTGATACAGTGCCATCGCTGACTCCTGATACAGTGCCATCGCAGGCTCCTGATACAGTGCCATCGCCGGCTCCTGATACAGTGCCATCACTGACTTCTGATACAGTGCCATCGCCGGCTCCTGATACAGTGCCATCACTGACTCCTGATACAGTGCCATCGCAGGCTCCTGATACAGTGCCATCGCCGGCTCCTGATACAGTGCCATCCCTGACTTCTGATACAGTGCCATCACTGGCTCCTGATACAGTGCCAATACTGACTCCTGATACAGTGCCATCGCCGGCTCCTGATACAGTGCCAATACTGACTCCTGATACAGTGCCATCACCGGCTCCTGATACAGTGCCATCACTGACTTCTGATACAGTGCCATCACCGGCTCCTGATACAGTGCCAATACTGACTCCTGATACAGTGCCATCACCGGCTCCTGATACAGTGCCAATACTGACTCCTGATACAGTGCCATCACCGGCTCTTGATACAGTGCCATCACTGACTCCTGATACAGTGCCATCACCGGCTCCTGATACAGTGCCATCACTGACTCCTGATACATTGCCATCACTGACTCCTGATACAGTGCCATCACTGACTCCTGATACAGTGCCAATACTGACTCCTGATACAGTGCCATCACTGACTCCTGATACAGTGCAATCACCGGCTCCTGATACAGTGCCATCACCGGCTCCTGATACAGTGCCATGACCTGCTCCTGATACAGTGGCATCACCAGCTCCTGATACAGTGCCATCACTGACTCCTGATACAGTGCCATCACTGACTCCTGATACAGTGCCATCACTGACTCCTGATACAGTGCCATCACTGACTCCTGATACAGTGCCATCGCAGGCTCCTGATACAGTGCCATCGCCGGC
This sequence comes from Heptranchias perlo, assembly GCF_035084215.1. Taxonomy (NCBI): domain Eukaryota; kingdom Metazoa; phylum Chordata; class Chondrichthyes; order Hexanchiformes; family Hexanchidae; genus Heptranchias; species Heptranchias perlo. The sequence goes on along the minus strand of NC_090350.1, from coordinate 4,487,795 downwards.
TCCTGATACAGTGCCATCCCTGACTTCTGATACAGTGCCATCACCGGCTCCTGATACAGTGCCAATACTGACTCCTGATACAGTGCCATCGCCGGCTCCTGATACAGTGCCAATACTGACTCCTGATACAGTGCCATCACCGGCTCCTGATACAGTGCCATCACTGACTTCTGATACAGTGCCATCACCGGCTCCTGATACAGTGCCAATACTGACTCCTGATACAGTGCCATCACCGGCTCCTGATACAGTGCCAATACTGACTCCTGATACAGTGCCATCACCGGCTCTTGATACAGTGCCATCACTGACTCCTGATACAGTGCCATCACCGGCTCCTGATACAGTGCCATCAATGACTCCTGATACAGTGCCATCGCCGGCTCCTGATACAGTGCCATCACTGACTCCTGATACATTGCCATCACTGACTCCTGATACAGTGCCATCACTGACTCCTGATACAGTGCCAATACTGACTCCTGATACAGTGCCATCACTGACTCCTGATACAGTGCAATCACCGGCTCCTGATACAGTGCCATCACCGGCTCCTGATACAGTGCCATCACCTGCTCCTGATACAGTGGCATCACCAGCTCCTGATACAGTGCCATCACTGACTCCTGATACAGTGCCATCACTGACTCCTGATACAGTGCCATCACTGACTCCTGATACAGTGCCATCACTGACTCCTGATACAGTGCCATCACCGGCTCCTGATACAGTGCCATCACTGACTCCTGATACAGTGCCATCACCGGCTCCTGATGCAGTGCCATCACTGACTCCTGATACAGTGCCATCACCTAATCCTGATACAGTGCCATCGCCGGCTCCTGATACAGTGCCATCAATGACTCCTGACACGGTGCCATCACTGACTCCTGATACAGTGCCATCACTGACTCCTGATACAGTGCCATCATCGGCTCCTGATACAGTGCCATCGCCGGCTCCTGATACAGTGCCATCACTGACTCCTGATACAGTGCCATCACTGACTCCTGATACAGTGCCATCATCGGCTCCTGATACAGTGCCATCACTGACTCCTGATACAATGCCATCACTTGCTCCTGATGCAGTGCCATCACTGACTCCTGATACAGTGCCATCACTGGCTCCTGATACAGTGCCATCACTGACTCCTGATACATTGCCATCACAGACTCCTGATACAGTGCCATCACCGGCTGCTGATACAGTGCCATCACTGACTCCTGATACAGTGCCAATACTGGCTCCTGATACAGTGCCATCGCCGGCTCCTGATACAGTGTCATCACTGACTCCTGTTACAGTGCCATCACTGACTCCTGATACAGTGCCATCACTGACTCCTGATACAGTGCCATCACCGGCTCCTGATACAGTGCCATCACTGACTCCTGATACAGTGCCATCACCGACTCCTGATACAGTGCCATCACTGACTCCTGATACAGTGCCATCACTGACTCCTGATACAGTGCCATCACTGACTCCTGATACAGTGCCATCACAGACTCCTGATACAGTGCCATCACAGACTCCTGATACAGTGCCATCACTGACTCCTGATACAGTGCCATCACTGACTCCTGATACAGTGCCATTGCCGACTCCTGATACAGTGCCATCACTGACTCCTGATACAGTGCCATCACTGACTCCTGATACAGTGCCATCACCGACTACTGATACAGTGCCATCACTGACTCCTGATACAGTGCCATCGCCGGCTCCTGATACAGTGCCATCACTGACTCCTGATACAGTGCCATCCCCGACTCCTGATACAGTGCCATCACTGACTCCTGATACAGTGCCATCGCAGGCTCCTGATACAGTGCCATCGCCGGCTCCTGATACAGTGCCATCACTGACTTCTGATACAGTGCCATCGCCGGCTCCTGATACAGTGCCATCACTGACTCCTGATACAGTGCCATCGCAGGCTCCTGATACAGTGCCATCGCCGGCTCCTGATACAGTGCCATCCCTGACTTCTGATACAGTGCCATCACTGGCTCCTGATACAGTGCCAATACTGACTCCTGATACAGTGCCATCGCCGGCTCCTGATACAGTGCCAATACTGACTCCTGATACAGTGCCATCACCGGCTCTTGATACAGTGCCATCACTGACTCCTGATACAGTGCCATCACCGGCTCCTGATACAGTGCCATCAATGACTCCTGATACAGTGCCATCGCCGGCTCCTGATACAGTGCCATCACTGACTCCTGATACATTGCCATCACTGACTCCTGATACAGTGCCATCACTGACTCCTGATACAGTGCCAATACTGACTCCTGATACAGTGCCATCACTGACTCCTGATACAGTGCAATCACCGGCTGCTGATACAGTGCCATCACCGGCTCCTGATACAGTGCCATCACCTGCTCCTGATACAGTGGCATCACCAGCTCCTGATACAGTGCCATCACTGACTCCTGATACAGTGCCATCACTGACTCCTGATACAGTGCCATCACTGACTCCTGATACAGTGCCATCACCGGCTCCTGATACAGTGCCATCACCGGCTACTGATACAGTGCCATCACTGACTCCTGATACAGTGCCATCATTGACTCCTGATACATTGCCATCACTGACTCCTGATACAGTGCCATCACTGACTCGTGATACAGTGCCATCATCGGCTCCTGATACAGTGCCATCACCGGCTCCTGATGCAGTGCCATCGCCGGCTCCTGATACAGTGCCAATACTGACTCCTGATACAGTGCCATCGCCGGCTCCTGATACAGTGCCATCACTGACTCCTGATACAGTGCCATCGCCGGCTCCTGATACAGTGCCATCACTGACTCCTGATACAATGCCATCACTGACTCCTGATACAGTGCCATCGCCGGCTCCTGATACAGTGCCATCACTGACTCCTGATACAGTGCATCACTGACTCCTGATACAGTGCCAATACTGACTCCTGATACAGTGCCATCACTGACTCCTTATACAGTGCCATCACTGACTCCTGATACAGTGCCATCGCCGGCTCCTGATACAGTGCCATCACTGACTCCTGATACAGTGCCATCACTGACTCCTGATACAGTGCCATCACTGACTCCTGATACAGTGCCATCACTGACTCCTGATACAGTGCCATCACTGACTCCTGATACAGTGCCATCACTGACTCCTGATGCAGTGCCATCACCGGCTCCTGATACAGTGCCATCACCTGCTCCTGATACAGTGCCATCACTGACTACTGATACAGTGCCATTACCGGCTCCTGATACAGTGCCATCACCTGCTCCTGATACAGTGCCATCACTGACTCCTGATACAGTGCCATCACTGACTCCTGATACAGTGCCATCACTGACTCCTGATACAGTGCCATCACCTGCTCCTGATACAGTGCCATCACCGGCTCCTGATACAGTGCCATCACCGGCTCCTGATACAGTGCCATCACTGACTCCTGATACAGTGCCATCACTGACTCCTGATACAGTGCCATCACTGACTCCTGATACAGTGCCATCACTGACACCTGATACAGTGCCAATAGAGACTCGTGATACAGTGCCATCACCTGCTCCTATTACAGTGCCATCGCCGGCTCCTGATACAGTGCCATAACTGAATCCTGATACAGTGCCATCACTGACTCCTAATATAGTGCCATCACCGGCTCCTGATACAGTGCCATCGCCGGCTCCTGATACAGTGCCATCACTGACTCCTGATACAGTGCCATCACTTGCTCCTGATACAGTGCCATCACTGGCTCCTGATACAGTGCCATCACTGGCTCCTGATACAGTGCCATCACTGGCTCCTGATACAGTGCCATCACTGACTCCTGATACAGTGCCATCACAGACTCCTGATACAGTGCCATCACCGGCTCCTGATACAGTGCCATCACTGACTCCTGATACAGTGCCAATACTGGCTTCTGATACAGTGCCATCGCCGGCTCCTGATACATTGCCATCGCCGGCTCCTGATACAGTGCCATCGCTGACTCCTGATACAGTGCCATCACCGACTCCTGATACAGTGCCATCACCGGCTCCTGATACAGTGCCATCGCCGGCTCCTGATACAGTGCCATCACTGGCTCCTGATACAGAGCCATCACTGACTGCTGATACAGTGCCATCACTGACTCCTGATACAGTGCCATCACCTGCTCCTGATACAGGGCCATCACCGGCTCCTGATACAGTGCCATCACCGGCTCCTGATACAGTGCCATCACTGACTCCTGATACAGTGCCATCACTGACTCCTGATACAGTGCCATCACTGACTCCTGATACAGTGCCATCACTGACTCCTGATACAGTGCCAATACAGACTCCTGATGCAGTGCCATCACCGGCTCCTGATACAGTGCCATCACTGACTCCTGATACAGTGCCATCACCTGCTCCTGATACAGTGCCATCACCGTCTCCTGATACAGTGCCATCACTGATTCCTGATACAGTGCCATCACCGGCTCCTGATACAGTGCCATCACTAACTCCTGATACAGTGCCATCACCTGCTCCTATTACAGTGCCATCACTGGCTCCTGATACAGTGCCAATACTGACTCCTGATACAGTGCCATCGCCGGCTCCTGATACAGTGCCAATACTGACTCCTGATACAGTGCCATCACCGGCTCTTGATACAGTGCCATCACTGACTCCTGATACAGTGCCATCACCGGCTCCTGATACAGTGCCATCAATGACTCCTGATACAGTGCCATCGCCGGCTCCTGATACAGTGCCATCACTGACTCCTGATACATTGCCATCACTGACTCCTGATACAGTGCCATCACTGACTCCTGATACAGTGCCAATACTGACTCCTGATACAGTGCCATCACTGACTCCTGATACAGTGCAATCACCGGCTGCTGATACAGTGCCATCACCGGCTCCTGATACAGTGCCATCACCTGCTCCTGATACAGTGGCATCACCAGCTCCTGATACAGTGCCATCACTGACTCCTGATACAGTGCCATCACTGACTCCTGATACAGTGCCATCACTGACTCCTGATACAGTGCCATCACCGGCTCCTGATACAGTGCCATCACCGGCTACTGATACAGTGCCATCACTGACTCCTGATACAGTGCCATCATTGACTCCTGATACATTGCCATCACTGACTCCTGATACAGTGCCATCACTGACTCGTGATACAGTGCCATCATCGGCTCCTGATACAGTGCCATCACCGGCTCCTGATGCAGTGCCATCGCCGGCTCCTGATACAGTGCCAATACTGACTCCTGATACAGTGCCATCGCCGGCTCCTGATACAGTGCCATCACTGACTCCTGATACAGTGCCATCGCCGGCTCCTGATACAGTGCCATCACTGACTCCTGATACAATGCCATCACTGACTCCTGATACAGTGCCATCGCCGGCTCCTGATACAGTGCCATCACTGACTCCTGATACAGTGCATCACTGACTCCTGATACAGTGCCAATACTGACTCCTGATACAGTGCCATCACTGACTCCTTATACAGTGCCATCACTGACTCCTGATACAGTGCCATCGCCGGCTCCTGATACAGTGCCATCACTGACTCCTGATACAGTGCCATCACTGACTCCTGATACAGTGCCATCACTGACTCCTGATACAGTGCCATCACTGACTCCTGATACAGTGCCATCACTGACTCCTGATACAGTGCCATCACTGACTCCTGATGCAGTGCCATCACCGGCTCCTGATACAGTGCCATCACCTGCTCCTGATACAGTGCCATCACTGACTACTGATACAGTTCCATTACCGGCTCCTGATACAGTGCCATCACCTGCTCCTGATACAGTGCCATCACTGACTCCTGATACAGTGCCATCACTGACTCCTGATACAGTGCCATCACTGACTCCTGATACAGTGCCATCACCTGCTCCTGATACAGTGCCATCACCGGCTCCTGATACAGTGCCATCACCGGCTCCTGATACAGTGCCATCACTGACTCCTGATACAGTGCCATCACTGACTCCTGATACAGTGCCATCACTGACTCCTGATACAGTGCCATCACTGACACCTGATACAGTGCCAATAGAGACTCGTGATACAGTGCCATCACCTGCTCCTATTACAGTGCCATCGCCGGCTCCTGATACAGTGCCATAACTGAATCCTGATACAGTGCCATCACTGACTCCTAATATAGTGCCATCACCGGCTCCTGATACAGTGCCATCGCCGGCTCCTGATACAGTGCCATCACTGACTCCTGATACAGTGCCATCACTTGCTCCTGATACAGTGCCATCACTGGCTCCTGATACAGTGCCATCACTGGCTCCTGATACAGTGCCATCACTGGCTCCTGATACAGTGCCATCACTGACTCCTGATACAGTGCCATCACAGACTCCTGATACAGTGCCATCACCGGCTCCTGATACAGTGCCATCACTGACTCCTGATACAGTGCCAATACTGGCTTCTGATACAGTGCCATCGCCGGCTCCTGATACATTGCCATCGCCGGCTCCTGATACAGTGCCATCGCTGACTCCTGATACAGTGCCATCACCGACTCCTGATACAGTGCCATCACCGGCTCCTGATACAGTGCCATCGCCGGCTCCTGATACAGTGCCATCACTGGCTCCTGATACAGAGCCATCACTGACTGCTGATACAGTGCCATCACTGACTCCTGATACAGTGCCATCACCTGCTCCTGATACAGGGCCATCACCGGCTCCTGATACAGTGCCATCACCGGCTCCTGATACAGTGCCATCACTGACTCCTGATACAGTGCCATCACTGACTCCTGATACAGTGCCATCACTGACTCCTGATACAGTGCCATCACTGACTCCTGATACAGTGCCAATACAGACTCCTGATGCAGTGCCATCACCGGCTCCTGATACAGTGCCATCACTGACTCCTGATACAGTGCCATCACCTGCTCCTGATACAGTGCCATCACCGTCTCCTGATACAGTGCCATCACTGATTCCTGATACAGTGCCATCACCGGCTCCTGATACAGTGCCATCACTAACTCCTGATACAGTGCCATCACCTGCTCCTATTACAGTGACATCGCCGGCTCCTGATACAGTGCCATAACTGAATCCTGATACAGTGCCATCACTGACTCCTGATACAGTGCCATCACTGACTCCTGATATAGTGCCATCACCGGCTCCTGATACAGTGCCATCACTGACTCCTGATACAGTGCCATCACTTACTCCTGATACAGTGCCATCACTGACTCCTGATACAGTGCCATCACGGGCTCCTGATACAGTGCCATCACTGGCTCCTGATACAGTGCCATCACTGACTCCTGATACAGTGCCATCACCGGCTCCTGATACAGTGCCATCACCGACTCCTGATACAGTGCCAATACTGGCTCCTGATACAGTGCCATCGCCGGCTCCTGATACAGTGCCATCGCCGGCTCCTGATACAGTCCCATCGCTGACTCCTGATACAGTGCCATCACCGACTCCTGATACAGTGCCATCACCGACTCCTGATACAGTGCCATCACCGACTCCTGATACAGTGCCATCACTGACTCCTGATACAGTGCCATCACTGACTCCTGATACAGTGCCATCACTGACTCCTGATACAGTGCCATCACCGACTCCTGATACAGTGCCATCGCCGGCTCCTGATACAGTGCCATCGCCGGCTCCTGATACAGTGCCATCACTGACTCCTGATACAGTGCCATCACTGACTCCTGATACAGTGCCATCACTGACTCCTGATACAGTGCCATCACTGACTCCTAATACAGTGCCATCACCGACTCCTGATACAGTGCCATCGCTGACTCCTGATACAGTGCCATCGCTGACTCCTGATACAGTGCCATCGCCGACTCCTGATACAGTGCCATTGCCGGCTCCTGATACAGTGCCATCGCCGGCTCCTGATACAGTGCCATCACTGACTCCTGATAAAGTGCCATCACTGACTCCTGATACAGTGCCATCACCGACTCCTGATACAGTGCCATCGCTGACTCCTGATACAGTGCCATCACTGACTCCTGATACAGTGCCATCACCGACTCCTGATACAGTGCCATCGCCGGCTCCTGATACAGTGCCATCACCGGCTCCTGATACAGTGCCATCACTGACTCCTGATACAGTGCCATCACCTGCTCCTGATACAGTGCCATCACCGGCTCCTGATACAGTGCCATCACTGATTCCTGATACAGTGCCATCACCGGCTCCTGATACAGTGCCATCACTAACTCCTGATACAGTGCCATCACCTGCTCCTGTTACAGTGCCATCGCCGGCTCCTGATACAGTGCCATAACTGAATCCTGATACAGTGCCATCACTGACTCCTGATACAGTGCCATCACTGACTCCTGATATAGTGCCATCACCGGCTCCTGATACAGTGCCATCACTGACTCCTGATACAGTGCCATCACTTACTCCTGATACAGTGCCATCACTGACTCCTGATACAGTGCCATCACGGGCTCCTGATACAGTGCCATCACTGGCTCCTGATACAGTGCCATCACTGACTCCTGATACAGTGCCATCACCGGCTCCTGATACAGTGCCATCACCGACTCCTGATACAGTGCCAATACTGACTCCTGATACAGTGCCATCGCCGGCTCCTGATACAGTGCCATCGCCGGCTCCTGATACAGTGCCATCGCTGACTCCTGATACAGTGCCATCACCGACTCCTGATACAGTGCCATCACCGACTCCTGATACAGTGCCATCACCGACTCCTGATACAGTGCCATCACCGACTCCTGATACAGTGCCATCACCGACTCCTGATACAGTGCCATCACTGACTCCTGATACAGTGCCATCACTGACTCCTGATACAGTGCCATCGCCGGCTCCTGATACAGTGCCATCGCCGGCTCCTGATACAGTGCCATCGCCGGCTCCTGATACAGTGCCATCACTGACTCCTGATACAGTGCCATCACCGACTCCTGATACAGTGCCATCGCTGACTCCTGATACAGTGCCATCGCTGACTCCTGATACAGTGCCATCGCCGACTCCTGATACAGTGCCATCACTTACTCCTGATACAGTGCCATCACTGACTCCTGATAGAGTGCCATTACTGACTCCTGATACAGTGCCATCACTGACTCCTGATACAGTGCCATCACCGACTCCTGATACAGTGCCATCACCGACTCCTGATACAGTGACATCACCGACTCCTGATACAGTGCCATCACTGACTCCTGATAAAGTGCCATCACGGACTCCTGATACAGTGCCATCACCGGCTCCTGATACAGTGCCATCACCAGCTCCTGATACAATACCATCACCGGCTCCTGATACAGTACCATCACCAGCTCCTGATACAGTGCCATCACTGACTCCTGATACAGTGCCATCACTGACTCCTGATACAGTGCCATCACTGACTCCTGATACAGTGCCATCACTGACTCCTGATACAGTGCCATTACCTGCTCCTGATACAGTGCCATCAGTGACTCCTGATGCAGTGCCATCACTGACTCCGGATACAGTGCCATCACTGACTCCTGATACAGTTCCATCACTGACTCCTGATACAGTGCCATCGCCGGCTCCAGATACAGTGCCATCGCCGACTCCTGATACAGTGCCATCACCGGCACCTGATACAGTGCCATCACTGACTCCTGATACAGTGCCATCACTGACTCCTGATACAGTGCCATCACTGACTCCTGATACATTGCCTTCACTGACTCCTGATACAGTGCCATCACTGACTCCTGATACAGTGCTATCACTGACTCCTGATACAGTGCCATCACTGACTCCTGATACAGTGCCATCACTGAATCCTGATACAGTGCCATCACCGACTCCTGATACAGTGGCATCACTCACTCCTGATACAGCGCCATCACTCACTCCTGATACAGTGGCATCACTGACTCCTAATATAGTGCCATCACCGGCTCCTGATACAGTGCCATCGCCGACTCCTGATACAGTGCCATCACTGACTCCTGATACAGTGCCATCACTTGCTCCTGATACAGTGCCATCACTGGCTCCTGATACAGTGCCATCACTGGCTCCTGATACAGTGCCATCACTGACTCCTGATACAGTGCCATCACAGACTCCTGATACAGTGCCATCACCGGCTCCTGATACAGTGCCATCACTGACTCCTGATACAGTGCCAATACTGGCTTCTGATACAGTGCCATCGCCGGCTCCTGATACAGTGCCATCGCTGACTCCTGATACAGTGCCATCACCGACTCCTGATACAGTGCCATCACCGGCTCCTGATACAGTGCCATCGCCAGCTCCTGATACAGTGCCATCACTGGCTCCTGATACAGAGCCATAACTGACTGCTGATACAGTGCCATCACTGACTCCTGATACAGTGCCATCACCTGCTCCTGATACAGGGCCATCACCGGCTCCTGATACAGTGCCATCACCGGCTCCTGATACAGTGCCATCACTGACTCCTGATACAGTGCCATCACTGACTCCTGATACAGTGCCATCACTGACTCCTGATACAGTGCCAATACAGACTCCTGATACAGTGCCATCACCGGCTCCTGATACAGTGCCATCACTGACTCCTGATACAGTGCCATCACCTGCTCCTGATACAGTGCCATCACCGGCTCCTGATACAGTGCCATCACTGATTCCTGATACAGTGCCATCACCGGCTCCTGATACAGTGCCATCACTAACTGCTGATACAGTGCCATCACCTGCTCCTATTACAATGCCATCGCCGGCTCCTGATACAGTGCCATAACTGAATCCTGATACAGTGCCATCACTGACTCCTGATACAGTGCCATCACTGACTCCTGATATAGTGCCATCACCGGCTCCTGATACAGTGCCATCACTGACTCCTGATACAGTGCCATCACTTACTCCTGATACAGTGCCATCACTGACTCCAGATACAGTGCCATCACGGGCTCCTGATACAGTGCCATCACTGGCTCCTGATACAGTGCCATCACTGACTCCTGATACAGTGCCATCACCGGCTCCTGATACAGTGCCATCACCGACTCCTGATACAGTGCCAATACTGGCTCCTGATACAGTGCCATCGCCGGCTCCTGATACAGTGCCATCGCCGGCTCCTGATACAGTGCCATCGCTGACTCCTGATACAGTGCCATCACCGACTCCTGATACAGTGCCATCACCGACTCCTGATACAGTGCCATCACCGACTCCTGATACAGTGCCATCACTGACTCCTGATACAGTGCCATCACTGTATCCTGATACAGTGCCATCACCGGCTCCTGATACAGTGCCATCACTGACTCCTTATACAGTGCCATCACCTGCTCCTGATACAGTGCCATCACCGGCTCCTGATACAGTGCCATCACTGATTCCTGATACAGTGCCATCACCGGCTCCTGATACAGTGCCATCACTAACTGCTGATACAGTGCCATCACCTGCTCCTATTACAATGCCATCGCCGGCTCCTGATACAGTGCCATAACTGAATCCTGATACAGTGCCATCACTGACTCCTGATACAGTGCCATCACTGACTCCTGATATAGTGCCATCACCGGCTCCTGATACAGTGCCATCACTGACTCCTGATACAGTGCCATCACTTACTCCTGATACAGTGCCATCACTGACTCCAGATACAGTGCCATCACGGGCTCCTGATACAGTGCCATCACTGGCTCCTGATACAGTGCCATCACTGACTCCTGATACAGTGCCATCACCGGCTCCTGATACAGTGCCATCACCGACTCCTGATACAGTGCCAATACTGGCTCCTGATACAGTGCCATCGCCGGCTCCTGATACAGTGCCATCGCCGGCTCCTGATACAGTGCCATCGCTGACTCCTGATACAGTGCCATCACCGACTCCTGATACAGTGCCATCACCGACTCCTGATACAGTGCCATCACCGACTCCTGATACAGTGCCATCACTGACTCCTGATACAGTGCCATCACTGTATCCTGATACAGTGCCATCACTGACTCCTGATACAGTGCCATCACTGACTCCTGATACAGTGCCATCACTGACTCCTGATACAGTGCCATCACTGACTCCTGATACAGTGCCATCGCCGGCTCCTGATACAGTGCCATCGCCGGCTCCTGATACAGTGCCATCACTGACTCCTGATACAGTGCCATCACTGACTCCTGATACAGTGCCATCACTGACTCCTGATACAGTGCCATCACTGACTCCTGATACAGTGCCATCACCGACTCCTGATACAGTGCCATCGCTGACTCCTGATACAGTGCCATCGCTGACTCCTGATACAGTGCCATCGCCGACTCCTGATACAGTGCCATCACTTACTCCTGATACAGTGCCATCACTGACTCCTGATAGAGTGCCATCACTGACTCCTGATACAGTGCCATCACTGACTCCTGATACAGTGCCATGACTGAATCCTGATACAGTGCCATCACCGACTCCTGATACAGTGCCATCACCGACTCCTGATACAGTGCCATCACTGACTCCTGATAAAGTGCCATCACGGACTCCTGATACAGTGCCATCACCGGCTCCTGATACAGTGCCATCACCAGCTCCTGATACAATACCATCACCGGCTCCTGATACAGTACCATCACCAGCTCCTGATACAGTGCCATCACTGATTCCTGATACAGTGCCATCACTGACTCCTGATACAGTGCCATCACTGACTCCTGATACAGTGCCATCACTGACTCCTGATACAGTGCCATCACCTGCTCCTGATACAGTGCCATCACTGACTCCTGATGCAGTGCCATCACTGACTCCTGATACAGTGCCATCACTGACTCCTGATACAGTGCCATCACTGACTCCTGATACAGTGCCATCGCCGGCTCCAGATACAGTGCCATCGCCGACTCCTGATACAGTGCCATCACCGACTCCTGATACAGTGCCATCACTGACTCCTGATACAGTGCCATCACTGACTCCTGATACAGTGCCATCGCCGGCTCCAGATACAGTGCCATCGCCGACTCCTGATACAGTGCCATCACCGACTCCTGATACAGTGCCATCACTGACTCCTGGTACAGTGCCATCACGGACTCCTGATACAGTGCCATCACTGACTCCTGATACAGTGCCATCACGGACTCCTGATACAGTGCCATCACCGGCTCCTGATACAGTGCCATCACCAGCTCCTGATATAGTGCCATCACTGACTCCTGATACAGTGCCATCGCTGGCTCCTGATACAATGCCATCGCCGGCTCCTGATACATTGCCATCGCCGGCTCCTGATACAGTGCCATCACGGACTCCTGATACAGTGCCATCGCCGGCTCCTGATACAGTGCCATCGCCGGCTCCTGATACAGTGCCATCGCTGGCTCCTGATACAGTGCCATCGCCGACTCCTGATACAGTGCCATCACCGACTCCTGATACAGTGCCATCACTGGCTCCTGATACAGTGCCATCACTTTCTCCTGATACAGTGCCATCACTGGCTCCTGATACAGTGCCATCACTTTCACCTGATACAGTGCCATCACTTTCTCCTGATACAGTGCCATCACTGGCTCCTGATACAGTGCCATCACTTTCTCCTGATACAGTGCCATCACTGGCTCCTGATACAGTGCCATCACTGACTCCTGATACAGTGCCATCACTGACTCCTGGTACAGTGCCATCACGGACTCCTGATACAGTGCCATCACTGACTCCTGATACAGTGCCATCACGGACTCCTGATACAGTGCCATCACCGGCTCCTGATACAGTGCCATCACCGGCTCCTGATAGAGTGCCATCACCGGCACCTGATACAGTGCCATCACTGACTCCTGATACAGTGCCATCACCGGCTCCTGATACAGTGCCATCACCGGCTCCTGATACAGTGCCATCACCAGCTCCTAATACAGTGCCATCACTGACTCCTGATACAGTGCCATCACTGACTCCTGATACAGTGCCATCATTGACTCCTGATACAGTGCCATCACTGACTCCTGATACAGTGCCATCACCTGCTCCTGATACAGTGCCATCACTGACTCCTGATACAGTGCCATCACTGACTCCTGATACAGTGCCATCACTGACTCCTGATACAGTGCCATCACTGACTCCTGATACATTGCCTTCACTGACTCCTGATACAGTGCCATCACTGACTCCTGATACAGTGCCATCACTGACTCCTGATACAGTGGTATCACTGACTCCTGATACAGTGCCATCACTGACTCCTGATACAGTGCCATCACTGACTCCTGATACAGTGCCATAACCGACTCCTGATACAGTGGCATCACTCACTCCTGATACAGTGCCATCACTCACTCCTGATACAGTGCCATCACTGGCTTCTGATACAGTGCCATCACTGACTCCTGATACAGTGCCATCACCGGCTCCTGATACAGTGCCATCGCCGGCTCCTGATACAGTGCCATCACTGACTCCTGATACAGTGCCATCACTGACTCCTGATACAGTGCCATCACTGACTCCTGATACAGTGCCATCGCCGTCTCCTGATACAGTGCCATCGCGGGCTCCTGATACAGTGCCATCACCGACTCCTGATACAGTGCCATCACCGACTCCTGATACAGTGCCATCACCGACTCCTGATACAGTGCCATCACTTTCTCCTGATGCAGTGCCATCACTGGCTCCTGATACAGTGCCATCACTTTCTCCTGATACAGTGCCATCACTTTCTCCTGATACAGTGCCATCACTGGCTCCTGATACAGTGCCATCACTTTCTCCTGATACAGTGCCATCACTTTCTCCTGATACAGTGCCATCACTGGCTCCTGATGCAGTGCGATCACTTTCTCCTGATACAGTGCCATCACTGACTCCTGATACAGTGCCATCACGGACTCCTGATACAGTGCCATCACGGACTCCTGATACAGTGCCATCGCCGGCTCCTGATACAGTGCCATCACCGGCTCCTGACACAGTGCCATCAGCGGCTCCTGATACAGTGCCATCACCAGCTCCTGATATAGTGCCATCACTGACTCCTGATACAGTGCCATCACTGACTCCTGATACAGTGCCATCGCTGGCTCCTGATACAATGCCATCGCCGGCTCCTGATACAGTGCCATCACTGACTCCTGATACAGTGCCATCACTGACTCCTGATACAGTGCCATCACGGACTCCTGATACAGTGCCATCGCCGGCTCCTGATACAGTGCCATCGCCGGCTCCTGATACAGTGCCATCGCCGGCTCCTGATACAGTGCCATCACTGACTCCTGATACAGTGCCATCACTGACTCCTGGTACAGTGCCATCACGGACTCCTGATACAGTGCCATCACTGACTCCTGATACAGTGCCATCACGGACTCCTGATACAGTGCCATCACCGGCTCCTGATACAGTGCCATCACCAGCTCCTGATATAGTGCCATCACTGACTCCTGATACAGTGCCATCACTGACTCCTGATACAGTGCCATCGCTGGCTCCTGATACAATGCCATCGCCGGCTCCTGATACATTGCCATCGCCGGCTCCTGATACAGTGCCATCACTGACTCCTGATACAGTGCCATCACTGACTCCTGATACAGTGCCATCACGGACTCCTGATACAGTGCCATCGCCGGCTCCTGATACAGTGCCATCGCCGGCTCCTGATACAGTGCCATCGCCGGCTCCTGATACAGTGCCATCGCCGACTCCTGATACAGTGCCATCACCGACTCCTGATACAGTGCCATCACTGGCTCCTGATACAGTGCCATCACTTTCTCCTGATACAGTGCCATCACTGGCTCCTGATACAGTGCCATCACTTTCACCTGATACAGTGCCATCACTTTCTCCTGATACAGTGCCATCACTGGCTCCTGATACAGTGCCATCACTTTCTCCTGATACAGTGCCATCACTGGCTCCTGATACAGTGCCATCACTGACTCCTGATACAGTGCCATCACTGACTCCTGGTACAGTGCCATCACGGACTCCTGATACAGTGCCATCACTGACTCCTGATACAGTGCCATCACGGACTCCTGATACAGTGCCATCACCGGCTCCTGATACAGTGCCATCACCGGCTCCTGATAGAGTGCCATCACCGGCACCTGATACAGTGCCATCACTGACTCCTGATACAGTGCCATCACTGACTCCTGGTACAGTGCCATCACGGACTCCTGATGCAGTGCCATCACTGACTCCTGATACAGCGCCATCACGGACTCCTGATGCAGTGCCATCACCGGCTCCTGATACAGTGCCATCACCGGCTCCTGATACAGTGCCATCACCAGCTCCTAATACAGTGCCATCACTGACTCCTGATACAGTGCCATCACTGACTCCTGATACAGTGCCATCATTGACTCCTGATACAGTGCCATCACTGACTCCTGATACAGTGCCATCACCTGCTCCTGATACAGTGCCATCACTGACTCCTGATACAGTGCCATCACTGACTCCTGATACAGTGCCATCACTGACTCCTGATACATTGCCTTCACTGACTCCTGATACAGTGCCATCACTGACTCCTGATAGAGTGCCATCACTGACTCCTGATAGAGTGCCATCACCGACTCCTGATACAGTGCCATCACCGACTCCTGATACAGTGCCATCACTGACTCCTGATACAATGCCATCGCCGGCTCCTGATACATTGCCTTCACTGACTCCTGATACAGTGCCATCACTGACTCCTGATAGAGTGCCATCACCGACTCCTGATACAGTGCCATCACCGACTCCTGATACAGTGCCATCACTGACTCCTGATACATTGCCTTCACTGACTCCTGATACAGTGCCATCACTGACTCCTGATAGAGTGCCATCACTGACTCCTGATAGAGTGCCATCACTGACTCCTGATAGAGTGCCATCACCGACTCCTGATACAGTGCCATCACGGACTCCTGATACAGTGCCATCGCCGGCTCCTGATACAGTGCCATCACCGACTCCTGATACAGTGCCATCACCGACTCCTGATACAGTGCCATCACCGACTCCTGATACAGTGCCATCACTTTCTCCTGATACAGTGCCATCACTGGCTCCTGATACAGTGCCATCACTTTCTCCTGATACAGTGCCATCACTTTCTCCTGATACAGTGCCATCACTTTCTACTGATACAGTGCCATCACTGGCTCCTAATACAGTGCCATCACTTTCTCCTGATACAGTGCCATCACTTTCTCCTGATACAGTGCCATCACTGGCTCCTGATGCAGTGCCATCACTTTCTCCTGATACAGTGCCATCACTGACTCCTGATACAGTGCCATCACGGACTCCTGATACAGTGCCATCACGGACTCCTGATACAGTGCCATCACCGGCTCCTGATACAGTGCCATCACCGGCTCCTGATACAGTGCCATCACCAGCTCCTGATATAGTGCCATCACTGACTCCTGATACAGTGCCATCACTGACTGCTGATACAGTGCCATCGCTGGCTCCTGATACAATGCCATCGCCGGCTCCTGATACATTGCCATCGCCGGCTCCTGATACAGTGCCATCACTGACTCCTGATACAGTGCCATCACTGACTCCTGATACAGTGCCATCACGGACTCCTGATACAGTGCAATCGCCGGCTCCTGAGACAGTGCCATCGCCGGCTCCTGATACAGTGCCATCGCCGGCTCCTGATACAGTGCCATAGCCGACTCCTGACACAGTGCCATCACTGACTCCTGACACAGTGCCATCACTGGCTCCTGATACAGTGCCATCATTTTCTCCTGATACAGTGCCATCACTGGCTCCTGATACAGTGCCATCACTTTCACCTGATACAGTGCCATCACTTTCTCCTGATACAGTGCCATCACAGGCTCCTGTTACAGTGCCATCACTTTCTCCTGATACAGTGCCATCACTGGCTCCTGATACAGTGCCATCACTGACTCCTGATACAGTGCCATCACTGACTCCTGGTACAGTGCCATCACGGACTCCTGATACAGTGCCATCACTGACTCCTGATACAGTGCCATCACGGACTCCTGATACAGTGCCATCACCGGCTCCTGATACACTGCCATCACCGGCTCCTGATACAGTGCCATCACCGGCTCCTGATACAGTGCCATCACCGGTACCTGATACAGTGCCATCACCAGCTCCTAATACAGTGCCATCACTGACTCCCGATACAGTGCCATCACTGACTCCTGATACAGTGCCATCATTGACTCCTGATACAGTGCCATCACTGACTCCTGATACAGTGCCATCACCTGCTCCTGATACAGTGCCATCACTGACTCCTGATACAGTGCCATCACTGACTCCTGATACAGTGCCATCACTGACTCCTGATACAGTGCCATCACTGGCTCCTGATACAGTGCCATCACTGACTCCTGATACAGTACCATCACTGACTCCTGATACATTGCCATCACTGACTCCTGATACAGTGCCTTCACTGACTCCTGATACAGTGGCATCACTGACTCCTGATAGAGTGCCATCACTGACTCCTGATAGAGTGCCATCACCGACTCCTGATACAGTGCCATCACCGACTCCTGATACAGTGCCATCACTGACTCCTGATAGAGTGCCATCACTGACTCCTGATAGAGTGCCATCACTGACTCCTGATAGAGTGCCATCACCGACTCCTGATACAGTGCCATCACCGACTCCTGATACAGTGCCATCGCCGGCTCCTGATACAGTGCCATCACCGACTCCTGATACAGTGCCATCACCGACTCCTGATACAGTGCCATCACCGACTCCTGATACAGTGCCATCACTTTCTCCTGATACAGTGCCATCACTGGCTCCTGATACAGTGCCATCACGTTCTCCTGATACAGTGCCATCACTTTCTCCTGATACAGTGCCATCACTGGCTCCTGATGCAGTGCCATCACTTTCTCCTGATAAAGTGCCATCACTGACTCCTGATACAGTGCCATCACGGACTCCTGATACAGTGCCATCACGGACTCCTGATACAGTGCCATCACCGGCTCCTGATACAGTGCCATCACCGGCTCCTGATACAGTGCCATCACCGGCTCCTGATACAGTGCCATCACCATCTCCTGATATAGTGCCATCACTGACTCCTGATACAGTGCCATCACTGACTCCTGATACAGTGCCATCGCTGGCTCCTGATACAATGCCATCGCCGGCTCCTGATACATTGCCATCGCCGGCTCCTGATACAGTGCCATCACTGACTCCTGATACAGTGCCAATACTGACTCCTGATACAGTGCCATCACTGACTCCTGATACAGTGCCATCACTGACTCCTGGTACAGTGCCATCACGGACTCCTGATACAGTGCCATCACTGACTCCTGATACAGTGCCATCACGGACTCCTGATACAGTGCCATCACTGACTCCTGATACAGTGCCATCACCGACTCCTGATAGAGTGCCATCACCGGCACCTGATACAGTGCCATCACTGGCTCCTGATACAATGCCATCACCGGCTCCTGATAGAGTGCCATCACCGGCACCTGATACAGTGCCATCACCAGCTCCTAATACAGTGCCATCACTGACTCCTGATACAGTGCCATCACTGACTCCTGATACAGTGCCATCACGGACTCCTGATACAGTGCCATCACTGACTCCTGATACAGTGCCATCACCGACTCCTGATAGAGTGCCATCACCGGCACCTGATACAGTGCCATCACTGGCTCCTGATACAATGCCATCACCGGCTCCTGATAGAGTGCCATCACCGGCACCTGATACAGTGCCATCACCAGCGCCTAATACAGTGCCATCACTGACTCCTGATACAGTGCCATCACTGACTCCTGATACAGTGCCATCATTGACTCCTGATACAGTGCCATCACTGACTCCTGATACAGTGCCATCACCTGCTCCTGATACAGTGCCATCACTGACTCCTGATACAGTGCCATCACTGACTCCTGATACAGTGCCATCACTGACTCCTGATACAGTGCCATCACTGACTCCTGATACAGTGCCATCACCTGCTCCTGATACAGTGCCATCACTGACTCCTGATACAGTGCCATCACTGACTCCTGATACAGTGCCATCACTGACTCCTGATACAGTGCCATCACTGACTCCTGATACAGTGCCATCACTGACTCCTGATACAGTGCCATCACTGACTCCTGATACATTGCCATCACTGACTCCTGATACAGTGCCATCACTGACTCCTGATACAGTGCCATCACTGACTCCTGATACAGTGCCATCACTGACTCCTGATACAGTGCCATCACCTGCTCCTGATACAGTGCCATCACTGACTCCTGATACAGTGCCTTCACTGACTCCTGATACAGTGCCATCACTGACTCCTGATAGAGTGCCATCACTGTCTCCTGATAGAGTGCCATCACCGACTCCTGATACAGTGCCATCACCGACTCCTGATACAGTGCCATCACTGGCTCCTGATACAGTGCCATCACTTTCTCCTGATACAGTGCCATCACTGGCTCCTGATACAGTGCCATCACTGACTCCTGATACAGTGCCATCACTGACTCCTGGTACAGTGCCATCACGGACTCCTGATACAGTGCCATCACTGACTCCTGATACAGTGCCATCACGGACTCCTGATACAGTGCCATCACCGGCTCCTGATACAGTGCCATCCCCGGCTCCTGATAGAGTGCCATCACCGGCACCTGATACAGTGCCATCACCAGCTCCTAATACAGTGCCATCACTGACTCCTGATACAGTGCCATCACTGATTCCTGATACAGTGCCATCATTGACTCCTGATACAGTGCCATCACTGACTCATGATACAGTGCCATCACCTGCTCCTGATACAGTGCCATCACTGACTCCTGATACAGTGCCATCACTGACTCCTGATACAGTGCCATCACTGACTCCTGATACAGTGCCATCACTGACTCCTGATACAGTGCCATCACTGGCTCCTGATACAGTGCCATCACTGACTCCTGATACAGTACCATCACTGACTCCTGATACATTGCCATCACCGACTCCTGATACAGTGCCATCACCGACTCCTGATACAGTGCCATCACCGACTCCTGATACAGTGCCATCACTGACTCCTGATAGAGTGCCATCACTGCCTCCTGATAGAGTGCCATCACCGACTCCTGATACAGTGCCATCGCCGACTCCTGATACAGTGCCATCGCCGACTCCTGATACAGTGCCATCACTGACTCCTGATACAGTGCCATCACTGACTCCTGATACAGTGCCATCACTGACTCCTGATGCAGTGCCATCGCTGACTCCTGATACAGTGCCATCGCTGGCTCCTGATACAGTGCCATCGCCGGCTCCTGATACAGTGCCATTACTGACTCCTGATACAGTGCCATCACTGACTCCTGATACAGTGCCATCACCGACTCCTGATACAGTGCCATCACCGACTCCTGATACAGTGCCATCACCGACTCCTGATACAGTGCCATCACTGACTCCTGATACAGTGCCATCACCGACTCCTGATACATTGCCATCACTGACTCCTGATACAGTGCCATCACCGATTCCTGATACAGTGCCATCACTGACTCCTGATACAGTGCCATCACTGACTCCTGATACAGTGCCATCACTGACTCCTGATACAGTGCCATCGCCGTCTCCTGATACAGTGCCATCGCGGGCTCCTGATACAGTGCCATCACCGACTCCTGATACAGTGCCATCACCGACTCCTGATACAGTGCCATCACCGACTCCTGATACAGTGCCATCACTTTCTCCTGATGCAGTGCCATCACTGGCTCCTGATACAGTGCCATCACTTTCTCCTGATACAGTGCCATCACTTTCTCCTGATACAGTGCCATCACTGGCTCCTGATACAGTGCCATCACTTTCTCCGGATACAGTGCCATCACTTTCTCCTGATACAGTGCCATCACTGGCTCCTGATGCAGTGCCATCACTTTCTCCTGATACAGTGCCATCACTGACTCCTGATACAGTGCCATCACGGACTCCTGATACAGTGCCATCACGGACTCCTGATACAGTGCCATCGCCGGCTCCTGATACAGTGCCATCAACGGCTCCTGATACAGTGCCATCACCGGCTCCTGATACAGTGCCATCACCAGCTCCTGATATAGTGCCATCACTGACTCCTGATACAGTGCCATCACTGACTCCTGATACAGTGCCATCGCTGGCTCCTGATACAATGCCATCGCCGGCTCCTGATACATTGCCATCGCCGGCTCCTGATACAGTGCCATCACTGACTTCTGATACAGTGCCATCACTGACTCCTGATACAGTGCCATCACGGACTCCTGATACAGTGCCATCGCCGGCTCCTGATACAGTGCCATCGCCGGCTCCTGATACAGTGCCATCGCCGGCTCCTGATACAGTGCCATCGCCGACTCCTGATACAGTGCCATCACCGACTCCTGATACAGTGCCATCACTGGCTCCTGATACAGTGCCATCACTTTCTCCTGATACAGTGCCATCACTGACTCCTGATACAGTGCCATCACTTTCACCTGATACAGTGCCATCACTTTCTCCTGATACAGTGCCATCACTGGCTCCTGATACAGTGCCATCACTTTCTCCTGATACAGTGCCATCACTGGCTCCTGATACAGTGCCATCACTGACTCCTGATACAGTGCCATCACTGACTCCTGGTACAGTGCCATCACGGACTCCTGATACAGTGCCATCACTGACTCCTGATACAGTGCCATCACGGACTCCTGATACAGTGCCATCACCGGCTCCTGATACAGTGCCATCACCAGCTCCTGATATAGTGCCATCACTGACTCCTGATACAGTGTCATCACTGACTCCTGATACAGTGCCATCGCTGGCTCCTGATACAATGCCATCGCCGGCTCCTGATACATTGCCATCGCCGGCTCCTGATACAATGCCATCACTGACTCCTGATACAGTGCCATCACTGACTCCTGATACAGTGGCATCACGGACTCCTGATACAGTGCCATCGCCGGCTCCTGATACAGTGCCATCGCCGGCTCCTGATACAGTGCCATCGCCGGCTCCTGATACAGTGCCATCGCCGACTCCTGATACAGTGCCATCGCCGACTCCTGATACAGTGCCATCACTGGCTCCTGATACAGTGCCATCACTTTCTCCTGATACAGTGCCATCACTGGCTCCTGATACAGTGCCATCACTTTCACCTGATACAGTGCCATCACTTTCTCCTGATACAGTGCCATCACTGGCTCCTGATACAGTGCCATCACTTTCTCCTGAAACAGTGCCATCACTGGCTCCTGATACAGTGCCATCACTGACTCCTGATACAGTGCCATCACTGACTCCTGGTACAGTGCCATCACGGACTCCTGATACAGTGCCATCACTGACTCCTGATACAGTGCCATCACGGACTCCTGATACAGTGCCATCACCGGCTCCTGATACAGTGCCATCACTGACTCCTGATACAGTGCCATCACCGGCTCCTGATAGAGTGCCATCACCGGCACCTGATACAGTGCCATCACTGACTCCTGATACAGTGCCATCACTGACTCCTGGTACAGTGCCATCACGGACTCCTGATACAGTGCCATCACTGACTCCTGATACAGTGCCATCACGGACTCCTGATACAGTGCCATCACCGGCTCCTGATACAGTGCCATCACCGGCTCCTGATACAGTGCCATCACCAGCTCCTAATACAGTGCCATCACTGACTCCTGATACAGTGCCATCACTGACTCCTGATACAGTGCCATCATTGACTCCTGATACAGTGCCATCACTGACTCCTGATACAGTGCCATCACCTGCTCCTGATACAGTGCCATCACTGACTCCTGATACAGTGCCATCACTGACTCCTGATACAGTGCCATCACTGACTCCTGATACAGTGCCATCACTGACTCCTGATACATTGCCTTCACTGACTCCTGATACAGTGCCATCACTGACTCCTGATACATTGCCTTCACTGACTCCTGATACAGTGCCATCACTGACTCCTGATACAGTGCCATCACTGACTCCTGATAGAGTGCCATCACTGACTCCTGATACATTGCCTTCACTGACTCCTGATACAGTGCCATCACAGACTCCTGATACAGTGCCATCACCGACTCCTGATACAGTGCCATCACCGACTCCTGATACAGTGCCATCACTGACTCCTGATACAATGCCATCGCCGGCTCCTGATACATTGCCTTCACTGACTCCTGATACAGTGCCATCACTGACTCCTGATAGAGTGCCATCACCGACTCCTGATACAGTGCCATCACCGACTCCTGATACAGTGCCATCACTGACTCCTGATACATTGCCTTCACTGACTCCTGATACAGTGCCATCACTGACTCCTGATAGAGTGCCATCACTGACTCCTGATAGAGTGCCATCACTGACTCCTGATAGAGTGCCATCACCGACTCCTGATGCAGTACCATCACCGACTCCTGATACAGTGCCATCGCCGGCTCCTGATACAGTGCCATCACCGACTCCTGATACAGTGCCATCACCGACTCCTGATACAGTGCCATCACCGACTCCTGATACAGTGCCATCACTTTCTCCTGATACAGTGCCATCACTGGCTCCTGATACAGTGCCATCACTTTCTCCTGATACAGTGCCATCACTTTCTCCTGATACAGTGCCATCACTTTCTACTGATACAGTGCCATCACTGGCTCCTGATGCAGTGCCATCACTTTCTCCTGATACAGTGCCATCACTGACTCCTGATACAGTGCCATCACGGACTCCTGATACAGTGCCATCACGGACTCCTGATACAGTGCCATCACCGGCTCCTGATACAGTGCCATCACCGGCTCCTGATACAGTGCCATCACCAGCTCCTGATATAGTGCCATCACTGACTCCTGATACAGTGCCATCACTGACTGCTGATACAGTGCCATCGCTGGCTCCTGATACAATGCCATCGCCGGCTCCTGATACATTGCCATCGCCGGCTCCTGATACAGTGCCATCACTGACTCCTGATACAGTGCCATCACTGACTCCTGATACAGTGCCATCACGGACTCCTGATACAGTGCAATCGCCGGCTCCTGAGACAGTGCCATCGCCGGCTCCTGATACAGTGCCATCGCCGGCTCCTGATACAGTGCCATAGCCGACTCCTGACACAGTGCCATCACTGACTCCTGACACAGTGCCATCACTGGCTCCTGATACAGTGCCATCATTTTCTCCTGATACAGTGCCATCACTGGCTCCTGATACAGTGCCATCACTTTCACCTGATACAGTGCCATCACTTTCTCCTGATACAGTGCCATCACAGGCTCCTGTTACAGTGCCATCACTTTCTCCTGATACAGTGCCATCACTGGCTCCTGATACAGTGCCATCACTGACTCCTGATACAGTGCCATCACTGACTCCTGGTACAGTGCCATCACGGACTCCTGATACAGTGCCATCACTGACTCCTGATACAGTGCCATCACGGACTCCTGATACAGTGCCATCACCGGCTCCTGATACACTGCCATCACCGGCTCCTGATACAGTGCCATCACCGGCTCCTGATACAGTGCCATCACCGGTACCTGATACAGTGCCATCACCAGCTCCTAATACAGTGCCATCACTGACTCCCGATACAGTGCCATCACTGACTCCTGATACAGTGCCATCATTGACTCCTGATACAGTGCCATCACTGACTCCTGATACAGTGCCATCACCTGCTCCTGATACAGTGCCATCACTGACTCCTGATACAGTGCCATCACGGACTCCTGATACAGTGCCATCACCGGCTCCTGATACAGTGCCATCACCAGCTCCTGATACAGTGCCATCACTGACTCCTGATACAGTACCATCACTGACTCCTGATACATTGCCATCACTGACTCCTGATACAGTGCCTTCACTGACTCCTGATACAGTGGCATCACTGACTCCTGATAGAGTGCCATCACTGACTCCTGATAGAGTGCCATCACCGACTCCTGATACAGTGCCATCACCGACTCCTGATACAGTGCCATCACTGACTCCTGATAGAGTGCCATCACTGACTCCTGATAGAGTGCCATCACTGACTCCTGATAGAGTGCCATCACCGACTCCTGATACAGTGCCATCACCGACTCCTGATACAGTGCCATCGCCGGCTCCTGATAGAGTGCCATCACCGACTCCTGATACAGTGCCATCACCGACTCCTGATACAGTGCCATCACCGACTCCTGATACAGTGCCATCACTTTCTCCTGATACAGTGCCATCACTGGCTCCTGATACAGTGCCATCACTTTCTCCTGATACAGTGCCATCACTTTCTCCTGATACAGTGCCATCACTGGCTCCTGATGCAGTGCCATCACTTTCTCCTGATACATTGCCATCACGGACTCCTGATACAGTGCCATCACGGACTCCTGATACATTGCCATCACGGACTCCTGATACAGTGCCATCACGGACTCCTGATACAGTGCCATCACCGGCTCCTGATACAGTGCCATCACCGGCTCCTGATACAGTGCCATCACCGGCTCCTGATACAGTGCCATCACCATCTCCTGATATAGTGCCATCACTGACTCCTGATACAGTGCCATCACTGACTCCTGATACAGTGCCATCGCTGGCTCCTGATACAATGCCATCGCCGTCTCCTGATACATTGCCATCGCCGGCTCCTGATACAGTGCCATCACTGACTCCTGATACAGTGCCATCACTGACTCCTGGTACAGTGCCATCACGGACTCCTGATACAGTGCCATCACTGACTCCTGATACAGTGCCATCACGGACTCCTGATACAGTGCCATCACTGACTCCTGATACAGTACCATCACCGCCTCCTGATAGAGTGCCATCACCGGCACCTGATACAGTGCCATCACCGGCACCTGATACAGTGCCATCACCAGCTCCTAATACAGTGCCATCACTGACTCCTGATACTGCCATCACTGACTCCTGATACAGTGCCATCATTGACTCCTGATACAGTGCCATCACTGACTCCTGATACAGTGCCATCACCTGCTCCTGATACAGTGCCATCACTGACTCCTGATACAGTGCCATCACTGACTCCTGATACAGTGCCATCACTGACTCCTGATACAGTGCCATCACTGACTCCTGATAGAGTGCCATCACTGACTCCTGATAGAGTGCCATCACCGACTCCTGATACAGTGCCATCACCGACTCCTGATACAGTCCCATCACTGGCTACTGATACGGTGCCATCACTTTCTCCTGATACAGTGCCATCACTGGCTCCTGATACAGTGCCATCACTGACTCCTGATACAGTGCCATCACTGACTCCTGGTACAGTGCCATCACGGACTCCTGATACAGTGCCATCACTGACTCCTGATACAGTGCCATCACGGACTCCTGATACAGTGCCATCACCGGCTCCTGATACAGTGCCATCACCGGCTCCTGATAGAGTGCCATCACTGACTCCTGATACAGTGCCATCACTGACTCCTGATACAGTGCCATCATTGACTCCTGATACAGTGCCATCACTGACTCATGATACAGTGCCATCACCTGCTCCTGATACAGTGCCATCACTGACTCCTGATACAGTGCCATCACTGACTCCTGATACAGTGCCATCACTGACTCCTGATACAGTGCCATCACTGACTCCTGATACAGTGCCATCACTGGCTCCTGATACAGTGCCATCACTGACTCCTGATACAGTACCATCACTGACTCCTGATACAGTGCCATCACCGACTCCTGATACAGTGCCATCACCGACTCCTGATACAGTGCCATCACTGACTCCTGATAGAGTGCCATCACTGACTCCTGATAGAGTGCCATCACCGACTCCTGATACAGTGCCATCGCCGACTCCTGATACAGTGCCATCGCCGACTCCTGATACAGTGCCATCACTGACTCCTGATACAGTGCCATCACTGACTCCTGATACAGTGCCATCACTGACTCCTGATGCAGTGCCATCACTGACTCCTGATACAGTGCCATCGCTGGCTCCTGATACAGTGCCATCGCCGGCTCCTGATACAGTGCCATTACTGACTCCTGATACAGTGCCATCACTGACTCCTGATACAGTGCCATCACCGACTCCTGATACAGTGCCATCACCGACTCCTGATACAGTGCCATCACCGACTCCTGATACAGTGCCATCACTGACTCCTGATACAGTGCCATCACCGACTCCTGATACATTGCCATCACTGACTCCTGATACAGTGCCATCACCGATTCCTGATACAGTGCCATCACCGACTCCTGATACAGTGCCATCACTGACTCCTGATACAGTGCCATCACCGTCTCCTGATACATTGCCATCACTGACTCCTGATACAGTGCCATCGCCAGCTCCAGATACAGTGCCATCGCCGGCTCCTGATACAGTGCCATCACTGACACCTGATACAGTGCCATCACTGACACCTGATACAATGCCATCACTGACTCCTGATAAAGTGCCATCACTGACTCCTGGTACAGTGCCATCACTGACTCCTGGTACAGTGCCATCACTGACTCCTGATACAGTGCCATCACGGACTCCTGATACAGTGCCATCACCGGCTCCTGATACAGTGCCATCACCGGCTCCTGAGAGAGTGCCATCACCGGCACCTGATACAGTGCCATCACCAGCTACTAATACAGTGCCATCACTGACTCCTGATACAGTGCCATCACTGACTCCTGATACAGTGCCATCATTGACTCCTGATACAGTGCCATCACTGACTCATGATACAGTGCCATCACCTGCTCCTGATACAGTGCCATCACTGACTCCTGATACAGTGCCATCACTGACTCCTGATACAGTGCCATCACTGACTCCTGATACAGTGCCATCACTGACTCCTGATACAGTGCCATCACTGGCTCCTGATACAGTGCCATCACTGACTCCTGATACAGTACCATCACTGACTCCTGATACATTGCCATCACCGACTCCTGATACAGTGCCATCACCGACTCCTGATACAGTGCCATCACCGACTCCTGATACAGTGCCATCACTGACTCCTGATAGAGTGCCATCACTGACTCCTGATAGAGTGCCATCACCGACTCCTGATACAGTGCCATCGCCGACTCCTGATACAGTGCCATCGCCGACTCCTGATACAGTGCCATCACTGACTCCTGATACAGTGCCATCACTGACTCCTGATGCAGTGCCATCACTGACTCCTGATACAGTGCCATCGCTGGCTCCTGATACAGTGCCATCGCCGGCTCCTGATACAGTGCCATTACTGACTCCTGATACAGTGCCATCACTGACTCCTGATACAGTGCCATCACCGACTCCTGATACAGTGCCATCACCGACTCCTGATACAGTGCCATCACCGACTCCTGATACAGTGCCATCACTGACTCCTGATACAGTGCCATCACCGACTCCTGATACATTGCCATAACTGACTCCTGATACAGTGCCATCACCGACTCCTGATACAGTGCCATCACCGACTCCTGATACAGTGCCATCACTGACTCCTGATACAGTGCCATCACCGACTCCTGATACATTGCCATCACTGACTCCTGATACAGTGCCATCGCCAGCTCCAGATACAGTGCCATCGCCGGCTCCTGATACAGTGCCATCACTGACACCTGATACAGTGCCATCACTGACACCTGATACAGTGCCATCACTGACTCCTGATAAAGTGCCATCACTGATTCCTGATACAGTGCCATCACTGACTCCTGATACAGTGCCATCACTGACTCCTGATACAGTGCCATCACCGACTCCTGATGCAGTGCCATCACCGACTCCTGATGCAGTGCCATCGCCGGCTCCTGATACAGTGCCATCGCTGGCTCCTGATACAGTGCCATCACTGGCTCCTGATACAGTGCCATCACTGACTCCTGATACAGTGCCATCACTGACTCCTGGTACAGTGCCATCACGGACTCCTGATACAGTGCCATCACTGACTCCTGATACAGTGCCATCACGGACTCCTGATACAGTGCCATCACGGACTCCTGATACAGTGCCATCACTGACTCCTGATACAGTGCCATCACGGACTCCTGATACAGTGCCATCACCGGCACCTGATACAGTGCCATCACCAGCTCCTAATACAGTGCCATCACTGACTCCTGATACAGTGCCATCACTGACTCCTGATACAGTGCCATCATTGACTCCTGATACAGTGCCATCACTGACTCATGATACAGTGCCATCACCTGCTCCTGATACAGTGCCATCACTGACTCCTGATACAGTGCCATCACTGACTCCTGATACAGTGCCATCACTGACTCCTGATACAGTGCCATCACTAACTCCTGATACAGTGCCATCACTGGCTCCTGATACAGTGCCATCACTGACTCCTGATACAGTACCATCACTGACTCCTGATACATTGCCATCACCGACTCCTGATACAGTGCCATCACCGACTCCTGATACAGTGCCATCACCGACTGCTGATACAGTGCCATCACTGACTCCTGATAGAGTGCCATCACTGACTCCTGAGAGAGTGCCATCACCGACTCCTGATACAGTGCCATCGCCGACTCCTGATACAGTGCCATCGCCGACTCCTGATACAGTGCCATCACTGACTCCTGATACAGTGCCATCACTGACTCCTGATACAGTGCCATCACTGACTCCTGATGCAGTGCCATCACTGACTCCTGATACAGTGCCATCGCTGGCTTCTGATACAGTGCCATCGCCGGCTCCTGATACAGTGCCATTACTGACTCCTGATACAGTGCCATCACTGACTCCTGATACAGTGCCATCACCGACTCCTGATACAGTGCCATCACCGACTCCTGATACAGTGCCATCACCGACTCCTGATACAGTGCCATCAACGGCTCCTGATACAGTGCCATCACCGGCTCCTGAGAGAGTGCCATCACCGGCACCTGATACAGTGCCATCACGGACTCCTGATACAGTGCCATCACTGACTCCTGATACAGTGCCATCACGGACTCCTGATACAGTGCCATCACCGGCTCCTGATACAGTGCCATCACCGGCTCCTGAGAGAGTGCCATCACCGGCACCTGATACAGAGCCATCACCGGCTCCTGATACAGTGCCATCACCAGCTCCTAATACAGTGCCATCACTGACTCCTGATACAGTGCCATCACTGACTCCTGATACAGTGCCATCATTGACTCCTGATACAGTGCCATCACTGACTCATGATACAGTGCCATCACCTGCTCCTGATACAGTGCCATCACTGACTCCTGATACAGTGCCATCACTGACTCCTGATACAGTGCCATCACTGACTCCTGATACAGTGCCATCACTGACTCCTGATACAGTGCCATCACTGGCTCCTGATACAGTGCCATCACTGACTCCTGATACAGTACCATCACTGACTCCTGATACATTGCCATCACCGACTCCTGATACAGTGCCATCACCGACTCCTGATACAGTGCCATCACCGACTACTGATACAGTGCCATCACTGACTCCTGATAGAGTGCCATCACTGACTCCTGATAGAGTGCCATCACCGACTCCTGATACAGTGCCATCGCCGACTCCTGATACAGTGCCATCGCCGACTCCTGATACAGTGCCATCACTGACTCCTGATACAGTGCCATCACTGACTCCTGATGCAGTGCCATCACTGACTCCTGATACAGTGCCATCGCTGGCTCCTGATACAGTGCCATCGCCGGCTCCTGATACAGTGCCATTACTGACTCCTGATACAGTGCCATCACTGACTCCTGATACAGTGCCATCACCGACTCCTGATACAGTGCCATCACCGACTCCTGATACAGTGCCATCACCGACTCCTGATACAGTGCCATCACTGACTCCTGATACAGTGCCATCACCGACTCCTGATACATTGCCATCACTGACTCCTGATACAGTGCCATCACCGACTCCTGATACAGTGCCATCACCGACTCCTGATACAGTGCCATCACTGACTCCTGATACAGTGCCATCACCGACTCCTGATACATTGCCATCACTGACTCCTGATACAGTGCCATCGCCAGCTCCAGATACAGTGCCATCGCCGGCTCCTGATACAGTGCCATCACTGACACCTGATACAGTGCCATCACTGACTCCTGATAGAGTGCCATCACTGATTCCTGATAGAGTGCCATCACCGACTCCTGATACAGTGCCATCACCGACTCCTGATACAGTGCCATCGCCGACTCCTGATACAGTGCCACCACAGACTCCTTATACAGTGCCATCACTGACTCCTGATACAGTGCCATCACTGACTCCTGATACAGTGCCATCACTGACTCCTGATACAGTGCCATCGCTGGCTCCTGATACAGTGCCATCGCCGGCTCCTGATACAGTGCCATTACTGACTCCTGATACAGTGCCATCACTGACTCCTGATACAGTGCCATCACCGACTCCTGATACAGTGCCATCACCGACTCCTGATACAGTGCCATCACCGACTCCTGATACAGTGCCATCACTGACTCCTGATACAGTGCCATCACCGACTCCTGATACATTGCCATCACTGACTCCTGATACAGTGCCATCACCGACTCCTGATACAGTGCCATCCCCGACTCCTGATACAGTGCCATCACTGACTCCTGATACAGTGCCATCACCGACTCCTGATACATTGCCATCACTGACTCCTGATACAGTGCCATCGCCAGCTCCAGATACAGTGCCATCGCCGGCTCCTGATACAGTGCCATCACTGACACCTGATACAGTGCCATCACTGACTCCTGATAGAGTGCCATCACTGATTCCTGATAGAGTGCCATCACCGACTCCTGATACAGTGCCATCACCGACTCCTGATACAGTGCCATCGCCGACTCCTGATACAGTGCCACCACAGACTCCTTATACAGTGCCATCACTGACTCCTGATACAGTGCCATCACTGACTCCTGATACAGTGCCATCACTGACTCCTGATACAGTGCCATCGCTGGCTCCTGATACAGTGCCATCGCCGGCTCCTGATACAGTGCCATCACGGACTCCTGATACAGTGCCATCACTGACTCCTGATACAGTGCCATCACCGACTCCTGATACAGTGCCATCACCGACTCCTGATACAGTGCCATCACTGACTCCTGATACAGTGCCATCACTGACTCCTGATACAGTGCCATCACTGACTCCTGATACAGTGCCATCACTGACTCCTGATACAGTGCCATCACTGGCTCCTGATACAGTGCCATCACTGACTCCTGATACAGTACCATCACTGACTCCTGATACATTGCCATCACCGACTCCTGATACAGTGCCATCACCGACTCCTGATACAGTGCCATCACCGACTGCTGATACAGTGCCATCACTGACTCCTGATAGAGTGCCATACTGACTCCTGATAGAGTGCCATCACCGACTCCTGATACAGTGCCATCGCCGACTCCTGATACAGTGCCATCGCCGACTCCTGATACAGTGCCATCACTGACTCCTGATACAGTGCCATCACTGACTCCTGATACAGTGCCATCACTGACTCCTGATGCAGTGCCATCACTGACTCCTGATACAGTGCCATCGCTGGCTCCTGATACAGTGCCATCGCCGGCTCCTGATACAGTGCCATTACTGACTCCTGATACAGTGCCATCACTGACTCCTGATACAGTGCCATCACCGACTCCTGATACAGTGCCATCACCGACTCCTGATACAGTGCCATCACCGACTCCTGATACAGTGCCATCACTGACTCCTGATACAGTGCCATCACCGACTCCTGATACATTGCCATCACTGACTCCTGATACAGTGCCATCACCGATTCCTGATACAGTGCCATCACCGACTCCTGATACAGTGCCATCACTGACTCCTGATACAGTGCCATCACCGACTCCTGATACATTGCCATCACTGACTCCTGATACAGTGCCATCGCCAGCTCCAGATACAGTGCCATCGCCGGCTCCTGATACAGTGCCATCACTGACACCTGAT
This sequence comes from Heptranchias perlo, assembly GCF_035084215.1. NCBI lineage: Eukaryota > Metazoa > Chordata > Chondrichthyes > Hexanchiformes > Hexanchidae > Heptranchias > Heptranchias perlo. Next base: position 4,453,689 of record NC_090350.1, on the reverse strand, counting down.
ACAGTGCCATCACTGACACCTGATACAGTGCCATCACTGACTCCTGATACAGTGCCATCACTGACTCCTGATAAAGTGCCATCACTGACTCCTGATACAGTGCCATCACTGACTCCTGGTACAGTGCCATCACGGACTCCTGATACAGTGCCATCACTGACTCCTGATACAGTGCCATCACGGACTCCTGATACAGTGCCATCACTGACTCCTGATACAGTGCCATCACCGGCTCCTGAGAGAGTGCCATCACCGGCACCTGATACAGTGCCATCACCAGCTCCTAATACAGTGCCATCACTGACTCCTGATACAGTGCCATCACTGACTCCTGATACAGTGCCATCATTGACTCCTGATACAGTGCCATCACTGACTCATGATACAGTGCCATCACCTGCTCCTGATACAGTGCCATCACTGACTCCTGATACAGTGCCATCACTGACTCCTGATACAGTGCCATCACCGACTCCTGATACAGTGCCATCACTGACTCCTGATACAGTGCCATCACCGACTCCTGATACAGTGCCATCACCGACTCCTGATACAGTGCCATCACCGACTACTGATACAGTGCCATCACTGACTCCTGATAGAGTGCCATCACTGACTCCTGATAGAGTGCCATCACCGACTCCTGATACAGTGCCATCGCCGACTCCTGATACAGTGCCATCGCCGACTCCTGATACAGTGCCATCACTGACTCCTGATACAGTGCCATCACTGACTCCTGATGCAGTGCCATCACTGACTCCTGATACAGTGCCATCGCTGGCTCCTGATACAGTGCCATCGCCGGCTCCTGATACAGTGCCATTACTGACTCCTGATACAGTGCCATCACTGACTCCTGATACAGTGCCATCACCGACTCCTGATACAGTGCCATCACCGACTCCTGATACAGTGCCATCACCGACTCCTGATACAGTGCCATCACTGACTCCTGATACAGTGCCATCACCGACTCCTGATACATTGCCATCACTGACTCCTGATACAGTGCCATCACCGACTCCTGATACAGTGCCATCACCGACTCCTGATACAGTGCCATCACTGACTCCTGATACATTGCCATCACCGACTCCTGATACATTGCCATCACTGACTCCTGATACAGTGCCATCGCCAGCTCCAGATACAGTGCCATCGCCGGCTCCTGATACAGTGCCATCACTGACACCTGATACAGTGCCATCACTGACACCTGATACAGTGCCATCACTGACTCCTGATAAAGTGCCATCACTGACTCCTGATACAGTGCCATCACTGACTCCTGATACAGTGCCATCACTGACTCCTGATACAGTGCCATCACCGACTCCTGATGCAGTGCCATCACCGACTCCTGATGCAGTGCCATCGCCGGCTCCTGATACAGTGCCATCGCTGGCTCCTGATACAGTGCCATCACTGACACCTGATACAGTGCCATCGCCGGCTCCTGATACAGTGCCATCGCCGACTCCTGATACAGTGCCATCACTGACGCCTGATACAGTGCCATCACTGACTCCTGATACAGTGCCATCACTGACTCCTGATAGAGTGCCATCACTGATTCCTGATAGAGTGCCATCACCGACTCCTGATACAGTGCCATCACCGACTCCTGATACAGTGCCATCGCCGACTCCTGATACAGTGCCATCGCCGACTCCTGATACAGTGCCACCACAGACTCCTGATACAGTGCCATCACTGACTCCTGATACAGTGCCATCACTGACTCCTGATACAGTGCCATCACCGACTCCTGATACAGTGCCATCACCGACTCCTGATACAGTGCCATCACCGACTGCTGATACAGTGCCATCACTGACTCCTGATAGAGTGCCATCACTGACTCCTGATAGAGTGCCATCACCGACTCCTGATACAGTGCCATCGCCGACTCCTGATACAGTGCCATCGCCGACTCCTGATACAGTGCCATCACTGACTCCTGATACAGTGCCATCACTGACTCCTGATACAGTGCCATCACTGACTCCTGATGCAGTGCCATCACTGACTCCTGATACAGTGCCATCGCTGGCTCCTGATACAGTGCCATCGCCGGCTCCTGATACAGTGCCATTACTGACTCCTGATACAGTGCCATCACTGACTCCTGATACAGTGCCATCACCGACTCCTGATACAGTGCCATCACCGACTCCTGATACAGTGCCATCACCGACTCCTGATACAGTGCCATCACTGACTCCTGATACAGTGCCATCACCGACTCCTGATACATTGCCATCACTGACTCCTGATACAGTGCCATCACCGATTCCTGATACAGTGCCATCACCGACTCCTGATACAGTGCCATCACTGACTCCTGATACAGTGCCATCACCGACTCCTGATACATTGCCATCACTGACTCCTGATACAGTGCCATCGCCAGCTCCAGATACAGTGCCATCGCCGGCTCCTGATACAGTGCCATCACTGACACCTGATACAGTGCCATCACTGACACCTGATACAGTGCCATCACTGACTCCTGATAAAGTGCCATCACTGACTCCTGATACAGTGCCATCACTGACTCCTGGTACAGTGCCATCACGGACTCCTGATACAGTGCCATCACTGACTCCTGATACAGTGCCATCACGGACTCCTGATACAGTGCCATCACCGGCTCCTGATACAGTGCCATCACCGGCTCCTGAGAGAGTGCCATCACCGGCACCTGATACAGTGCCATCACCAGCTCCTAATACAGTGCCATCACTGACTCCTGATACAGTGCCATCACTGACTCCTGATACAGTGCCATCATTGACTCCTGATACAGTGCCATCACTGACTCATGATACAGTGCCATCACCTGCTCCTGATACAGTGCCATCACTGACTCCTGATACAGTGCCATCACTGACTCCTGATACAGTGCCATCACTGACTCCTGATACAGTGCCATCACTGGCTCCTGATACAGTGCCATCACTGACTCCTGATACAGTACCATCACTGACTCCTGATACATTGCCATCACCGACTCCTGATACAGTGCCATCACCGACTACTGATACAGTGCCATCACTGACTCCTGATAGAGTGCCATCACTGACTCCTGATAGAGTGCCATCACCGACTCCTGATACAGTGCCATCGCCGACTCCTGATACAGTGCCATCGCCGACTCCTGATACAGTGCCATCACTGACTCCTGATACAGTGCCATCACTGACTCCTGATGCAGTGCCATCACTGACTCCTGATACAGTGCCATCGCTGGCTCCTGATACAGTGCCATCGCCGGCTCCTGATACAGTGCCATTACTGACTCCTGATACAGTGCCATCACCGACTCCTGATACAGTGCCATCACTGACTCCTGATACAGTGCCATCACCGACTCCTGATACATTGCCATCACTGACTCCTGATACAGTGCCATCACCGACTCCTGATACAGTGCCATCACCGACTCCTGATACAGTGCCATCACTGACTCCTGATACAGTGCCATCACCGACTCCCGATACATTGCCATCACTGACTCCTGATACAGTGCCATCGCCAGCTCCAGATACAGTGCCATCGCCGGCTCCTGATACAGTGCCATCACTGACACCTGATACAGTGCCATCACTGACACCTGATACAGTGCCATCACTGACTCCTGATAAAGTGCCATCACTGACTCCTGATACAGTGCCATCACTGACTCCTGATACAGTGCCATCACTGACTCCTGATACAGTGCCATCACCGACTCCTGATGCAGTGCCATCACCGACTCCTGATGCAGTGCCATCGCCGGCTCCTGATACAGTGCCATCGCTGGCTCCTGATACAGTGCCATCACTGACACCTGATACAGTGCCATCGCCGGCTCCTGATACAGTGCCATCGCCGACTCCTGATACAGTGCCATCACTGACGCCTGATACAGTGCCATCACTGACTCCTGATACAGTGCCATCACTGACTCCTGATAGAGTGCCATCACTGATTCCTGATAGAGTGCCATCACCGACTCCTGATACAGTGCCATCACCGACTCCTGATACAGTGCCATCGCCGACTCCTGATACAGTGCCATCGCCGACTCCTGATACAGTGCCACCACAGACTCCTGATACAGTGCCATCACTGTCTCCTGATACAGTGCCATCACTGACTCCTGATACATGCCATCACTGACTCCTGATACAGTGCCATCGCTGGCTCCTGATACAGTGCCATCACTGACTCCTGATACAGTGCCATCACTGACTCCTGATACAGTGCCATCACTGACTCCTGATACAGTGCCATCGCTGACTCCTGATACAGTGCCATCGCCGGCTCCTGATACAGTGCCATCACTGACTCCTGATACAGTGCCATCACTGACTCCTGATACAGTGCCATCACCGACTCCTGATACAGTGCCATCACCGACTCCTGATACAGTGCCATCACTGACTCCTGATACAGTGCCATCACCGACTCCTGATACATTGCCATCACTGACTCCTGATACAGTGCCATCGCCGGCTCCAGATACAGTGCCATCGCCGGCTCCTGATACAGTGCCATCGCCGACTCCTGATACAGTGCCATCACTGACTCCTGATAAAGTGCCATAACTGACTCCTGATACAGTGCCATCACTGACTCCTGATACAGTGCCATCACTGACTCCTGATACAGTGCCATCACCGACTCCTGATGCAGTGCCATCACCGACTCCTGATGCAGTGCCATCGCCGGCTCCTGATACAGTGCCATCGCCGGCTCCTGATACAGTGCCATCACTGACACCTGATACAGTGCCATCGCTGGCTCCTGATACAGTGCCATCGCCGACTCCTGATACAGTGCCATCTCTGACTCCTGATACAGTGCTATCACTGACACCTGATACAGTGCCATCAATGACTCCTGATACAGTGCCATCACTGACTCCTGATAGAGTGCCATCACTGACTCCTGATAGAGTGCCATCACCGACTCCTGATACAGTGCCATCACCGACTCCTGATACAGTGCCATCGCCGACTCCTGATACAGTGCCATCGCCGACTCCTGATACAGTGCCATCACTGACTCCTGATACAGTGCCATCACTGACTCCTGATACAGTGCCATCACTGACTCCTGATACAGTGCCATCGCTGACTCCTGATACAGTGCCATCGCTGGCTCCTGATACAGTGCCATCGCCGGCTCCTGATACAGTGCCATCACGGACTCCTGATACAGTGACATCACTGACTCCTGATCAGTGCCATCACCGACTCCTGATACAGTGCCATCACCGACTCCTGATACAGTGCCATCACTGACTCCTGATACAGTGCCATCACCGACTCCTGATACAGTGCCATCACCGACTCCTGATACAGTGCCATCACCGACTCCTGATACAGTGCCATCACTGACTCCTGATACAGTGCCATCACCGACTCCTGATACAGTGCCATCACTGACTCCTGATACAGTGCCATCACCGACTCCTGATACAGTGCCATCACTGACTCCTGATACAGTGCCATCACTGACTCCTGATACTGTGCCATCGCCGGCTCCAGATACAGTGCCATCGCCGGCTCCTGATACAGTGCCATCGCCGACTCCTGATACAGTGCCATCACTGACACCTCATGCAGTGCCATCACTGACTCCTGATAAAGTGCCATCACTGACTCCTGATACGGTGCCATCACTGACTCCTGATACAGTGCCATCACTGACTCCTGATACAGTGCCATCACCGACTCCTGATGCAGTGCCATCACTGACTCCTGATGCAGTGCCATCGCCGGCTCCTGATACAGTGCCATCGCCGGCTCCTGATACAGTGCCATCACTGACTCCTGATACAGTGCCTTCACTGACTCCTGATACAGTGCCATCACTGACTCCTGATACAGTGCCATCACCGGCTCCTGATACAGTGCCATCGCCGGCTCCTGATACAGTGCCATCACCGACTCCTGATACAGTGCCATCACCGACTCCTGATACAGTGCCATCACTGACTCCTGATAGAGTGCCATCACTGACTCCTGATAGAGTGCCATCACCGACTCCTGATACAGTGCCATCGCCGACTCCTGATACAGTGCCATCGCCGACTCCTGATACAGTGCCATCACTGACTCCTGATACAGTGCCATCACTGACTCCTGACACAGTGCCATCACTGACTCCTGATGCAGTGCCATCGCTGGCTCCTGATACAGTGCCATCGCCGGCTCTTGATACAGTGCCATCACCAGCTCCTGATACAGTGCCATCACCAGCTCCTAATACAGTGCCATCACCGACTCCTGATACAGTGCCATCACTGACTCCTGATACAGTGCCATCATTGACTCCTCATACAGTGCCATCACTGACTCATGATACAGTGCCATCACCTGCTCCTGATACAGTGCCATCACTGACTCCTGATACAGTGCCATCACTGACTCCTGATACAGTGCCATCACTGACTCCTGATACAGTGCCATCACTGACTCCTGATACAGTGCCATCACTGGCTCCTGATACAGTGCCATCACTGACTCCTGATACAGTACCATCACTGACTCCTGATACATTGCCATCAACGACTCCTGATACAGTGCCATCACCGACTCCTGATACAGTGCCATCACCGACTCCTGATACAGTGCCATCACTGACTCCTGATAGAGTGCCATCACTGACTCCTGATAGAGTGCCATCACCGACTCCTGATACAGTGCCATCGCCGACTCCTGATACAGTGCCATCGCCGACTCCTGATACAGTGCCATCACTGACTCCTGATACAGTGCCATCACTGACTCCTGATACAGTGCCATCACTGACTCCTGATGCAGTGCCATCACTGACTCCTGATACAGTGCCATCGCTGGCTCCTGATACAGTGCCATCGCCGGCTCCTGATACAGTGCCATTACTGAATCCTGATACAGTGCCATCACTGACTCCTGATACAGTGCCATCACCGACTCCTGATACAGTGCCATCACTGACTCCTGATACAGTGCCATCACTGACTCCTGATAGAGTGCCATCACTGACTCCTGATAGAGTGCCATCACCGACTCCTGATACAGTGCCATCACCGACTCCTGATACAGTGCCATCGCCGACTCCTGATACAGTGCCATCGCCGACTCCTGATACAGCGCCATCACAGACTCCTGATACAGTGCCATCACTGACTCCTGATACACTGCCATCACTGACTCCTGATACAGTGCCATCGCTGACTCCTGATCCAGTGCCATCGCTGGCTCCTGATACAGTGCCATCGCCGGCTCCTGATACAGTGCCATCACTGACTCCTGATACAGTGCCATCACTGACTCCTGATACAGTGCCATCACCGACTCCTGATACAGTGCCATCACCGACTCCTGATACAGTGCCATCACTGACTCCTGATACAGTGCCATCACCGACTCCTGATACAGTGCCATCACTGACTCCTGATACAGTGCCATCACCGACTCCTGATACATTGCCATCACTGACTCCTAATACAGTGCCATCGCCGGCTCCAGATACAGTGCCATCGCCGGCTCCTGATACAGTGCCATCGCCGACTCCTGATACAGTGCCATCACTGACTCCTGATAAAGTGCCATCACTGACTCCTGATACAGTGCCATCACCGACTCCTGATGCAGTGCCATCACCGACTCCTGATGCAGTGCCATCGCCGGCTCCTGATACAGTGCCATCACTGACTCCTGATACAGTGCCATCGCCGACTCCTGATACAGTGCCATAGCCGACTCCTGATACAGTGCCATCACTGACTCCTGATACAGTGCCATCACTGACTCCTGATACAGTGCCATCACTGACTCCTGATACAGTGCCATCACTGACTCCTGATACAGTGCCATCACTGACTCCTGATACAGTGCCATCACTGACTCCTGATACAGTGCCATCACTGACTCCTGATCAGTGCCATCACCGACTCCTGATACAGTGCCATCACCGACTCCTGATACAGTGCCATCACTGACTCCTGATGCAGTGCCATCACCGACTCCTGATACATTGCCATCACTGACTCCTGATACAGTGCCATCGCCGGCTCCAGATACAGTGCCATCGCCGGCTCCTGATACAGTGCCATCACTGACTCCTGATACAGTGCCATCATTGACTCCTCATACAGTGCCATCACTGACTCATGATACAGTGCCATCACCTGCTCCTGATACAGTGCCATCACTGACTCCTGATACAGTGCCATCACTGACTCCTGATACAGTGCCATCACTGACTCCTGATACAGTGCCATCACTGACTCCTGATACAGTGCCATCACTGGCTCCTGATACAGTGCCATCACTGACTCCTGATACAGTACCATCACTGACTCCTGATACATTGCCATCAACGACTCCTGATACAGTGCCATCACCGACTCCTGATACAGTGCCATCACCGACTCCTGATACAGTGCCATCGCCGACTCCTGATACAGTGCCATCGCCGACTCCTGATGCAGTGCCATCACTGACTCCTGATACAGTGCCATCGCTGGCTCCTGATACAGTGCCATCGCCGGCTCCTGATACAGTGCCATTACTGAATCCTGATACAGTGCCATCACTGACTCCTGATACAGTGCCATCACCGACTCCTGATACAGTGCCATCACTGACTCCTGATACAGTGCCATCACTGACTCCTGATAGAGTGCCATCACTGACTCCTGATAGAGTGCCATCACCGACTCCTGATACAGTGCCATCACCGACTCCTGATACAGTGCCATCGCCGACTCCTGATACAGTGCCATCGCCGACTCCTGATACAGCGCCATCACAGACTCCTGATACAGTGCCATCACTGACTCCTGATACAGTGCCATCACTGACTCCTGATACAGTGCCATCACTGACTCCTGATACAGTGCCATCGCTGGCTCCTGATACAGTGCCATCGCCGGCTCCTGATACAGTGCCATCACTAACTCCTGATACAGTGCCATCACTGACTCCTGATACAGTGCCATCACCGACTCCTGATACAGTGCCATCACCGACTCCTGATACAGTGCCATCACCGACTCCTGATACAGTGCCATCACCGACTCCTGATACAGTGCCATCACTGACTCCTGATACAGTGCCATCACCGACTCCTGATACATTGCCATCACTGACTCCTAATACAGTGCCATCACTGACTCCTGATACAGTGCCATCACTGACTCCTGATACAGTGCCATCACTGGCTCCTGATACAGTGCCATCACTGACTCCTGATACAGTACCATCACTGACTCCTGATACATTGCCATCAACGACTCCTGATACAGTGCCATCACCGACTCCTGATACAGTGCCATCACCGACTCCTGATACAGTGCCATCACTGACTCCTGATAGAGTGCCATCACTGACTCCTGATAGAGTGCCATCACCGACTCCTGATACAGTGCCATCGCCGACTCCTGATACAGTGCCATCGCCGACTCCTGATACAGTGCCATCACTGACTCCTGATACAGTGCCATCACTGACTCCTGATACAGTGCCATCACTGACTCCTGATGCAGTGCCATCACTGACTCCTGATACAGTGCCATCGCTGGCTCCTGATACAGTGCCATCGCCGGCTCCTGATACAGTGCCATTACTGAATCCTGATACAGTGCCATCACTGACTCCTGATACAGTGCCATCACCGACTCCTGATACAGTGCCATCACTGACTCCTGATACAGTGCCATCACTGACTCCTGATAGAGTGCCATCACTGACTCCTGATAGAGTGCCATCACCGACTCCTGATACAGTGCCATCACCGACTCCTGATACAGTGCCATCGCCGACTCCTGATACAGTGCCATCGCCGACTCCTGATACAGCGCCATCACAGACTCCTGATACAGTGCCATCACTGACTCCTGATACACTGCCATCACTGACTCCTGATACAGTGCCATCGCTGACTCCTGATCCAGTGCCATCGCTGGCTCCTGATACAGTGCCATCGCCGGCTCCTGATACAGTGCCATCACTGACTCCTGATACAGTGCCATCACTGACTCCTGATACAGTGCCATCACCGACTCCTGATACAGTGCCATCACCGACTCCTGATACAGTGCCATCACTGACTCCTGATACAGTGCCATCACCGACTCCTGATACAGTGCCATCACTGACTCCTGATACAGTGCCATCACCGACTCCTGATACATTGCCATCACTGACTCCTAATACAGTGCCATCGCCGGCTCCAGATACAGTGCCATCGCCGGCTCCTGATACAGTGCCATCGCCGACTCCTGATACAGTGCCATCACTGACTCCTGATAAAGTGCCATCACTGACTCCTGATACAGTGCCATCACCGACTCCTGATGCAGTGCCATCACCGACTCCTGATGCAGTGCCATCGCCGGCTCCTGATACAGTGCCATCACTGACTCCTGATACAGTGCCATCGCCGACTCCTGATACAGTGCCATAGCCGACTCCTGATACAGTGCCATCACTGACTCCTGATACAGTGCCATCACTGACTCCTGATACAGTGCCATCACTGACTCCTGATACAGTGCCATCACTGACTCCTGATACAGTGCCATCACTGACTCCTGATACAGTGCCATCACTGACTCCTGATACAGTGCCATCACTGACTCCTGATCAGTGCCATCACCGACTCCTGATACAGTGCCATCACCGACTCCTGATACAGTGCCATCACTGACTCCTGATGCAGTGCCATCACCGACTCCTGATACATTGCCATCACTGACTCCTGATACAGTGCCATCGCCGGCTCCAGATACAGTGCCATCGCCGGCTCCTGATACAGTGCCATCACTGACTCCTGATACAGTGCCATCATTGACTCCTCATACAGTGCCATCACTGACTCATGATACAGTGCCATCACCTGCTCCTGATACAGTGCCATCACTGACTCCTGATACAGTGCCATCACTGACTCCTGATACAGTGCCATCACTGACTCCTGATACAGTGCCATCACTGACTCCTGATACAGTGCCATCACTGGCTCCTGATACAGTGCCATCACTGACTCCTGATACAGTACCATCACTGACTCCTGATACATTGCCATCAACGACTCCTGATACAGTGCCATCACCGACTCCTGATACAGTGCCATCACCGACTCCTGATACAGTGCCATCACTGACTCCTGATAGATTGCCATCACTGACTCCTGATAGAGTGCCATCACCGACTCCTGATACAGTGCCATCGCCGACTCCTGATACAGTGCCATCGCCGACTCCTGATGCAGTGCCATCACTGACTCCTGATACAGTGCCATCGCTGGCTCCTGATACAGTGCCATCGCCGGCTCCTGATACAGTGCCATTACTGAATCCTGATACAGTGCCATCACTGACTCCTGATACAGTGCCATCACCGACTCCTGATACAGTGCCATCACTGACTCCTGATACAGTGCCATCACTGACTCCTGATAGAGTGCCATCACTGACTCCTGATAGAGTGCCATCACCGACTCCTGATACAGTGCCATCACCGACTCCTGATACAGTGCCATCGCCGACTCCTGATACAGTGCCATCGCCGACTCCTGATACAGCGCCATCACAGACTCCTGATACAGTGCCATCACTGACTCCTGATACAGTGCCATCACTGACTCCTGATACAGTGCCATCACTGACTCCTGATACAGTGCCATCGCTGGCTCCTGATACAGTGCCATCGCCGGCTCCTGATACAGTGCCATCACTAACTCCTGATACAGTGCCATCACTGACTCCTGATACAGTGCCATCACCGACTCCTGATACAGTGCCATCACCGACTCCTGATACAGTGCCATCACCGACTCCTGATACAGTGCCATCACCGACTCCTGATACAGTGCCATCACTGACTCCTGATACAGTGCCATCACCGACTCCTGATACATTGCCATCACTGACTCCTAATACAGTGCCATCGCCGGCTCCAGATACAGTGCCATCGCCGGCTCCTGATACAGTGCCATCGCCGACTCCTGATACAGTGCCATCACTGACTCCTGATAAAGTGCCATCACTGACTCCTGATACAGTGCCATCACTGACTCCTGATACAGTGCCATCACTGACTCCTGATACAGTGCCATCACCGACTCCTGATGCAGTGCCATCACCGACTCCTGATGCAGTGCCATCGCCGGCTCCTGATACAGTGCCATCGCCGGCTCCTGATACAGTGCCATCACTGACACCTGATACAGTGCCATCGCCGGCTCCTGATACAGTGCCATCGCCGACTCCTGATACAGTGCCATCTCTGACCCCTGATACAGTGCTATCACTGACGCCTGATACAGTGCCATCACTGACTCCTGATACAGTGCCATCGCCGACTCCTGATACAGTGCCATAGCCGACTCCTGATACAGTGCCATCACTGACTCCTGATACAGTGCCATCACTGACTCCTGATACAGTGCCATCACTGACTCCTGATACAGTGCCATCGCTGGCTCCTGATACAGTGCCATAGCCGACTCCTGATACAGTGCCATCACTGACTCCTGATACAGTGCCATCACTGACTCCTGATACAGTGCCATCACTGACTCCTGATACAGTGCCATCGCTGGCTCCTGATACAGTGCCATCGCCGGCTCCTGATACAGTGCCATCACTGACTCCTGATACAGTGCCATCACTGACTCCTGATCAGTGCCATCACCGACTCCTGATACAGTGCCATCACTGACTCCTGATACAGTGCCATCACTGACTCCTGATACAGCGCCATCGCCGGCTCCAGATACAATGCCATCGCCGGCTCCTGATACAGTGCCATCGCCGACTCCTGATACAGTGCCATCACTGACACCTCATACATTGCCATCACTGACTCCTGATAAAGTGCCATCACTGACTCCTGATACAGTGCCATCACTGACTCCTGATACAGTGCCATCACTGACTCCTGATACAGTGGCATCACCGACTCCTGATGCAGTGCCATCACCGACTCCTGATGCAGTGCCATCGCCGGCTCCTGATACAGTGCCATCGCCGGCTCCTGATACAGTGCCATCACTGCCTCCTGATACAGTGCCTTCACTGACTCCTGATACAGTGCCATCACTGACTCCTTATACAGTGCCATCACCGGCTCCTGATACAGTGCCATCGCCGGCTCCTGATACAGTGCCATCACTGACTCCTGATACAGTGCCATCACTGACTCCTGATAGAGTGCCATCACTGACTCCTGATAGAGTGCCATCACCGACTCCTGATACAGTGCCATCGCCGACTGCTGATACAGTGCCATCGCCGACTCCTGATACAGTGCCATCACTGACTCCTGATACAGTGCCATCACTGACTCCTGATACAGTGCCATCACTGACTCCTGATGCAGTGCCATCATTGACTCCTGATACAGTGCCATCGCTGGCTCCTGATACAGTGCCATCGCCGGCTCCTGATACAGTGCCATTACTGACTCCTGATACAGTGCCATCACTGACTCCTGATACAGTGCCATCACCGACTCCTGATACAGTGCCATCACCTACTCCTGATACAGTGCCATCACCGACTCCTGCTACAGTGCCATCACTGACTCCTGATACAGTGCCATCACCGACTCCTGATACATTTCCATCACTGACTCCTGATACAGTGCCATCACCGACTCCTGATACAGTGCCATCACCGACTCCTGATACAGTGCCATCACTGACTCCTGATACAGTGCCATCACCGACTCCTGATACATTGACATCACTGACTCCTGATACAGTGCCATCGCTGGCTCCTGATACAGTGCCATCGCCGGCTCCTGATACAGTGCCATCACCGGCTCCTGATACAGTGCCATCACTGACTCCTGATACAGTGCCATCACCGACTCCTGATACAGTGCCATCACCGACTCCTGATACAGTGCCATCACTGACTCCTGATACAGTGCCATCACTGACTCCTGATACAGTGCCATCACCGACTCCTGATGCAGTGCAATCAAAGACTCCTGATGCAGTGCCATCGCCGGCTCCCGATTCAGTGCCATCGCTGGCTCCTGATACAGTGCCATCACTGACACCTGATACAGTGCCATCACCGGCTCCTGATACAGTGCCATCTCTGACGCCTGATACAGTGCCATCACTGACTCCTGATACAGTGCCATCACTGACTCCTGATAGAGTGCCATCACTGACTCCTGATAGAGTGCCATCACCGACTCCTGATACAGTGCCATCAACGACTCCTGATACAGTGCCATCGCCGACTCCTGATACAGTGCCATCGCCGACTCCTGATACAGTGCCATCACTGACTCCTGATACAGTGCCATCACTGACTCCTGACACAGTGCCATCACTGACTCCTGATACAGTGCCATCGCTGGCTCCTGATACAGTGCCATCGCCGGCTCCTGATACAGTGCCATCACGGACTCCTGATACAGTGCCATCACTGACTCCTGATACAGTGCCATCACCGACTCCTGATACAGTGCCATCACCGACTCCTGATACAGTGCCATCACTGACTCCTGATACAGTGCCATCACCGACTCCTGATACATTGCCATCACTGACTCCTGATACAGTGCCATCACCGACTCCTGATACAGTGCCATCACTGACTCCTGATACAGTGCCATCACCGACTCCTGATACATTGCCATCACTGACTCCTAATACAGTGCCATCGCCGGCTCCAGATACAGTGCCATCGCCGGCTCCTGATACAGTGCCATCGCCGACTCCTGATACAGTGCCATCACTGACTCCTGATAAAGTGCCATCACTGACTCCTGATACAGTGCCATCACCGACTCCTGATGCAGTGCCATCACCGACTCCTGATGCAGTGCCATCGCCGGCTCCTGATACAGTGCCATCACTGACTCCTGATACAGTGCCATCGCCGACTCCTGATACAGTGCCATAGCCGACTCCTGATACAGTGCCATCACTGACTCCTGATACAGTGCCATCACTGACTCCTGATACAGTGCCATCACTGACTCCTGATACAGTGCCATCACTGACTCCTGATACAGTGCCATCACTGACTCCTGATACAGTGCCATCACTGACTCCTGATACAGTGCCATCACTGACTCCTGATCAGTGCCATCACCGACTCCTGATACAGTGCCATCACCGACTCCTGATACAGTGCCATCACTGACTCCTGATGCAGTGCCATCACCGACTCCTGATACATTGCCATCACTGACTCCTGATACAGTGCCATCGCCGGCTCCAGATACAGTGCCATCGCCGGCTCCTGATACAGTGCCATCACTGACTCCTGATACAGTGCCATCATTGACTCCTCATACAGTGCCATCACTGACTCATGATACAGTGCCATCACCTGCTCCTGATACAGTGCCATCACTGACTCCTGATACAGTGCCATCACTGACTCCTGATACAGTGCCATCACTGACTCCTGATACAGTGCCATCACTGACTCCTGATACAGTGCCATCACTGGCTCCTGATACAGTGCCATCACTGACTCCTGATACAGTACCATCACTGACTCCTGATACATTGCCATCAACGACTCCTGATACAGTGCCATCACCGACTCCTGATACAGTGCCATCACCGACTCCTGATACAGTGCCATCACCGACTCCTGATACAGTGCCATCACTGACTCCTGATAGATTGCCATCACTGACTCCTGATAGAGTGCCATCACCGACTCCTGATACAGTGCCATCGCCGACTCCTGATACAGTGCCATCGCCGACTCCTGATGCAGTGCCATCACTGACTCCTGATACAGTGCCATCGCTGGCTCCTGATACAGTGCCATCGCCGGCTCCTGATACAGTGCCATTACTGAATCCTGATACAGTGCCATCACTGACTCCTGATACAGTGCCATCACCGACTCCTGATACAGTGCCATCACTGACTCCTGATACAGTGCCATCACTGACTCCTGATAGAGTGCCATCACTGACTCCTGATAGAGTGCCATCACCGACTCCTGATACAGTGCCATCACCGACTCCTGATACAGTGCCATCGCCGACTCCTGATACAGTGCCATCGCCGACTCCTGATACAGCGCCATCACAGACTCCTGATACAGTGCCATCACTGACTCCTGATACAGTGCCATCACTGACTCCTGATACAGTGCCATCACTGACTCCTGATACAGTGCCATCGCTGGCTCCTGATACAGTGCCATCGCCGGCTCCTGATACAGTGCCATCACTAACTCCTGATACAGTGCCATCACTGACTCCTGATACAGTGCCATCACCGACTCCTGATACAGTGCCATCACCGACTCCTGATACAGTGCCATCACCGACTCCTGATACAGTGCCATCACTGACTCCTGATACAGTGCCATCACCGACTCCTGATACATTGCCATCACTGACTCCTAATACAGTGCCATCGCCGGCTCCAGATACAGTGCCATCGCCGGCTCCTGATACAGTGCCATCGCCGACTCCTGATACAGTGCCATCACTGACTCCTGATAAAGTGCCATCACTGACTCCTGATACAGTGCCATCACTGACTCCTGATACAGTGCCATCACTGACTCCTGATACAGTGCCATCACCGACTCCTGATGCAGTGCCATCACCGACTCCTGATGCAGTGCCATCGCCGGCTCCTGATACAGTGCCATCGCCGGCTCCTGATACAGTGCCATCACTGACACCTGATACAGTGCCATCGCCGGCTCCTGATACAGTGCCATCGCCGACTCCTGATACAGTGCCATCTCTGACCCCTGATACAGTGCTATCACTGACGCCTGATACAGTGCCATCACTGACTCCTGATACAGTGCCATCGCCGACTCCTGATACAGTGCCATAGCCGACTCCTGATACAGTGCCATCACTGACTCCTGATACAGTGCCATCACTGACTCCTGATACAGTGCCATCACTGACTCCTGATACAGTGCCATCGCTGGCTCCTGATACAGTGCCATAGCCGACTCCTGATACAGTGCCATCACTGACTCCTGATACAGTGCCATCACTGACTCCTGATACAGTGCCATCACTGACTCCTGATACAGTGCCATCGCTGGCTCCTGATACAGTGCCATCGCCGGCTCCTGATACAGTGCCATCACTGACTCCTGATACAGTGCCATCACTGACTCCTGATCAGTGCCATCACCGACTCCTGATACAGTGCCATCACTGACTCCTGATACAGTGCCATCACTGACTCCTGATACAGCGCCATCGCCGGCTCCAGATACAATGCCATCGCCGGCTCCTGATACAGTGCCATCGCCGACTCCTGATACAGTGCCATCACTGACACCTCATACATTGCCATCACTGACTCCTGATAAAGTGCCATCACTGACTCCTGATACAGTGCCATCACTGACTCCTGATACAGTGCCATCACTGACTCCTGATACAGTGGCATCACCGACTCCTGATGCAGTGCCATCACCGACTCCTGATGCAGTGCCATCGCCGGCTCCTGATACAGTGCCATCGCCGGCTCCTGATACAGTGCCATCACTGCCTCCTGATACAGTGCCTTCACTGACTCCTGATACAGTGCCATCACTGACTCCTTATACAGTGCCATCACCGGCTCCTGATACAGTGCCATCGCCGGCTCCTGATACAGTGCCATCACTGACTCCTGATACAGTGCCATCACTGACTCCTGATAGAGTGCCATCACTGACTCCTGATAGAGTGCCATCACCGACTCCTGATACAGTGCCATCGCCGACTGCTGATACAGTGCCATCGCCGACTCCTGATACAGTGCCATCACTGACTCCTGATACAGTGCCATCACTGACTCCTGATACAGTGCCATCACTGACTCCTGATGCAGTGCCATCATTGACTCCTGATACAGTGCCATCGCTGGCTCCTGATACAGTGCCATCGCCGGCTCCTGATACAGTGCCATTACTGACTCCTGATACAGTGCCATCACTGACTCCTGATACAGTGCCATCACCGACTCCTGATACAGTGCCATCACCTACTCCTGATACAGTGCCATCACCGACTCCTGCTACAGTGCCATCACTGACTCCTGATACAGTGCCATCACCGACTCCTGATACATTTCCATCACTGACTCCTGATACAGTGCCATCACCGACTCCTGATACAGTGCCATCACCGACTCCTGATACAGTGCCATCACTGACTCCTGATACAGTGCCATCACCGACTCCTGATACATTGACATCACTGACTCCTGATACAGTGCCATCGCTGGCTCCTGATACAGTGCCATCGCCGGCTCCTGATACAGTGCCATCACCGGCTCCTGATACAGTGCCATCACTGACTCCTGATACAGTGCCATCACCGACTCCTGATACAGTGCCATCACCGACTCCTGATACAGTGCCATCACTGACTCCTGATACAGTGCCATCACTGACTCCTGATACAGTGCCATCACCGACTCCTGATGCAGTGCAATCAAAGACTCCTGATGCAGTGCCATCGCCGGCTCCCGATTCAGTGCCATCGCTGGCTCCTGATACAGTGCCATCACTGACACCTGATACAGTGCCATCACCGGCTCCTGATACAGTGCCATCTCTGACGCCTGATACAGTGCCATCACTGACTCCTGATACAGTGCCATCACTGACTCCTGATAGAGTGCCATCACTGACTCCTGATAGAGTGCCATCACCGACTCCTGATACAGTGCCATCACCGACTCCTGATACAGTGCCATCACTGACTCCTGATAGAGTGCCATCGCCGGCTCCTGATACAGTGCCATCACGGACTCCTGATACAGTGCCATCACTGACTCCTGATACAGTGCCATCACCGACTCCTGATACAGTGCCATCACCGACTCCTGATACAGTGCCATCACTGACTCCTGATACAGTGCCATCACCGACTCCTGATACATTGCCATCACTGACTCCTGATACAGTGCCATCGCCGGCTCCAGATACAGTGCCATCGCCGGCTCCTGATACAGTGCCATCGCCGACTCCTGATACAGTGCCATCACTGACTCCTGATAAAGTGCCATCACTGACTCCTGATACAGTGCCATCACTGACTCCTGATACAGTGCCATCACTGACTCCTGATACAGTGCCATCACCGACTCCTGATGCAGTGCCATCACCGACTCCTGATGCAGTGCCATCGCCGGCTCCTGATACAGTGCCATCGACGGCTCCTGATACAGTGCCATCACTGACACCTGATACAGTGCCATCACTGACTCCTGATACAGTGCCATCACTGACTCATGATACAGTGCCATCACTGACTCCTGATACAGTGCCATCACTGACTCCTGATACAGTGCCATCACTGACTCCTGATACAGTGCCATCACTGACTCCTGATACAGTGCCATCACCGACTCCTGATGCAGTGCCATCACCGACTCCTGATGCAGTGCCATCGCCGGCTCCTGATACAGTGCCATCGCCGACTCCTGATACAGTGCCATCTCTGACTCCTGATACAGTGCTATCACTGACGCCTGATACAGTGCCTTCACTGACTCCTGATACAGTGCCATCACTGACTCCTGATAGAGTGCCATCACTGACTCCTGATAGAGTGCCATCACCGACTCCTGATACAGTGCCATCACCGACTCCTGATACAGTGCCATCGCCGACTCCTGATACAGTGCCATCGCCGACTCCTGATACAGTGCCATCCTGACTCCTGATACAGTGCCATCACTGACTCCTGATACAGTGCCATCACTGACTCCTGATACAGTGCCATCGCTGGCTCCTGATACAGTGCCATCGCCGGCTCCTGATACAGTGCCATCACCGGCTCCTGATACAGTGCCATCACTGACTCCTGATACAGTGCCATCACCGACTCCTGATACAGTGCCATCAACGACTCCTGATACAGTGCCATCACTGACTCCTGATACAGTGCCATCACCGACTCCTGATACATTGCCAACACTGACTCCTGATACAGTGCCATCACCGACTCCTGATACATTGCCATCACTGACTCCTGATACAGTGCCATCGCCGGCTCCAGATACAGTGCCATCGCCGGCTCCTGATACAGTGCCATCGCCGACTCCTGATACAGTGCCATCACTGACACCTCATACAGTGCCATGACTGACTCCTGATAAAGTGCCATCACTGACTCCTGATACAGTGCCATCACTGACTCCTGATACAGTGCCATCACCGACTCCTGATGCAGTGCCATCACCGACTCCTGATGCAGTGCCATCGCCGGCTCCTGATACAGTGCCATCGCCGGCTCCTGATACAGTGCCATCACTGACTCCTGATACAGTGCCTTCAATGACTCCTGATACAGTGCCATCACTGACTCCTGATACAGTGCCATCACCGGCTCCTGATACAGTGCCATCACTGACTCCTGATACAGTGCCATCACTGACTCCTGATACAGTGCCATCACCGACTCCTGATGCAGTGCCATCACCGACTCCTGATGCAGTGCCATCGCCGGCTCCTGATACAGTGCCATCGCCGGCTCCTGATACAGTGCCATCACTGACTCCTGATACAGTGCCTTCACTGACTCCTGATACAGTGCCATCACTGACTCCTGATACAGTGCCATCACCGGCTCCTGATACAGTGCCATCACCGGCTCCTGATACAGTGCCATCACTGACTCCTGATACAGTGCCAATACTGACTCCTGATACAGTGCCATCTCTGACTCCTGATACGGTGCCATCACTGACTCCTGATACAGTGCCATCACTGACTCCTGATACAGTGCCATCACTGGCTCCTGATACAGTGCCATCTTCGGCTCCTGATACAGTGCCATCACCGACTCCTGATACAGTGCCATCACGGACTCCTGATACAGTGCCATCGCCGGCTCCTGATACAGTGCCATCGCCGGCTCCTGATACAGTGCCATCGCCGACTCCTGATACAGTGCCATCACCGACTCCTGATACAGTGCCATCACCGGCTCCTGATACAGTGCCATCACTTTCTCCTGATACAGTGCCATCACTGGCTCCTGATACAGTGCCATCACTTTCACCTGATACAGTGCCATCACTTTCTCCTGATACAGTGCCATCACTGGCTCCTGATACAGTGCCATCACTTTCTACTGATACAGTGCCATCACTGGCTCCTGATACAGTGCCATCACTTTCTCCTGATACAGTGCCATCACTGACTCCTGATACAGTGCCATCACGGACTCCTGATACAGTGCCATCACTGACTCCTGATACAGTGCCATCACGGACTCCTGATACAGTGCCATCACAGGCTCCTGATACAGTGCCATCACCAGCTCCTAATACAGTGCCATCACCGACTCCTGATACAGTGCCATCACTGACTCCTGATACAGTGCCATCACCGACTCCTGATGCAGTGCCATCACCGACTCCTGATGCAGTGCCATCGCCGGCTCCTGATACAGTGCCATCGCCGGCTCCTGATACAGTGCCATCACTGACTCCTGATACAGTGCCTTCACTGACTCCTGATACAGTGCCATCACTGACTCCTGATACAGTGCCATCACCGGCTCCTGATACAGTGCCATCACTGACTCCTGATACAGTGCCATCACTGACTCCTGATACAGTGCCATCACCGACTCCTGATGCAGTGCCATCACCGACTCCTGATGCAGTGCCATCGCCGGCTCCTGATACAGTGCCATCGCCGGCTCCTGATACAGTGCCATCACTGACTCCTGATACAGTGCCTTCACTGACTCCTGATACAGTGCCATCACTGACTCCTGATACAGTGCCATCACCGGCTCCTGATACAGTGCCATCACCGGCTCCTGATACAGTGCCATCACTGACTCCTGATACAGTGCCAATACTGACTCCTGATACAGTGCCATCTCTGACTCCTGATACGGTGCCATCACTGACTCCTGATACAGTGCCATCACTGACTCCTGATACAGTGCCATCACTGGCTCCTGATACAGTGCCATCTTCGGCTCCTGATACAGTGCCATCACCGACTCCTGATACAGTGCCATCACGGACTCCTGATACAGTGCCATCGCGGACTCCTGATACAGTGCCATAGCCGGCTCCTGATACATTGCCATCGCCGGCTCCTGATACAGTGCCATCGCCGGCTCCTGATACAGTGCCATCGCCGACTCCTGATACAGTGCCATCACCGACTCCTGATACAGTGCCATCACCGGCTCCTGATACAGTGCCATCACTTTCTCCTGATACAGTGCCATCACTGGCTCCTGATACAGTGCCATCACTTTCACCTGATACAGTGCCATCACTGGCTCCTGATACAGTGCCATCACTTTCTACTGATACAGTGCCATCACTGGCTCCTGATACAGTGCCATCACTTTCTCCTGATACAGTGCCATCACTGACTCCTGATACAGTGCCATCACGGACTCCTGATACAGTGCCATCACTGACTCCTGATACAGTGCCATCACGGACTCCTGATACAGTGCCATCACCGGCTCCTGATACAGTGCCATCACCAGCTCCTAATACAGTGCCATCACCGACTCCTGATACAGTGCCATCACTGACTCCTAATATAGTGCCATCATTGACTCCTGATACAGTGCCATCACTGACTCCTGATACAGTGCCATCACCTGCTCCTGATACAGTGCCATCACTGACTCCTGATACAGTGCCATCACTGACTCCTGATACAGTGCCATCACTGACTCCTGATACAGTGCCATCACTGACACCTGATACAGTGCCATCACTGGCTCCTGATACAGTGCCATCACCTGCTCCTGATACAGTAGAATCACTGACTCCTGATACATTGCCATCACTGACTCCTGATACAGTGCCATCACCTGCTCCTGTTACAGTGCCATCACTGACTCCTGATACAGTGCCATCACTGACTCCTGATACAGTGCCATCACTGACTCCTTATACAGTGCCATCACCTGCTCCTGTTACAGTGACATCACTGACTCCTGATAGAGTGCCATCACTGACTCCTGATACAGTGCCATCACCGACTCCTGATACAGTGCCATCACCGACTCCTGATACAGTGCCATCGCCGGCTCCTGATACAGTGCCATCGCCGGCTCCTGATACAGTGCCATCACTGACTCCTGATACAGTGCCATCACTGACTCCTGATACAGTGCAATCACTGGCTCCTGATACAGTGCCATCGCCGGCTCCTGATACAGTGCCATCACCGACTCCTGATACAGTGCCATCACTGACTCCTGATACAGTGCCATCATTGACTCCTGATACAGTGCCATCACCGACTCCTGATACAGTGCCATCACTGACTCCTGATACAGTGCCATCACTGACTCCTGATACAGTGCCATCACCGACTCCTGATGCATTGCCATCACTGACTCCTGATACAGTGCCATCGCCGGCTCCAGATACAGTGCCATCGCCAGCTCCTGATACAGTGCCATCGCCGAATCCTGATACAGTGCCATCACTGACACCTGATACAGTGCCATCACTGACTCCTGATAAAGTGCCATCACTGACTCCTGATACAGTGCCATCACTGACTCCTGATACAGTGCCATCACGGACTCCTGATACAGTGCCATCACCGACTCCTGATGCAGTGCCATCACCGACTCCTGAAGCAGTGCCATCGCCGGCTCCTGATACAGTGCCATCGCCGGCTCCTGATACAGTGCCATCGCCGGCTCCTGATACAGTGCCATCACTGACTCCTGATACAGTGCCATCACTGACTCCTGATACAGTGCCATCACCGACTCCTGATACAGTGCCATCACCGACTCCTGATACAGTGCCATCACTGACTCCTGATACAGTGCCATCACCGACTCCTGATACATTGCCATCACTGACTCCTGATACAGTGCCATCGCCGGCTCCAGATACAGTGCCATCGCCGGCTCCTGATACAGTGCCATCGCCGACTCCTGATACAGTGCCATCACTGACTCCTGATAAAGTGCCATCACTGACTCCTGATACAGTGCCATCACTGACTCCTGATACAGTGCCATCACTGACTCCTGATACAGTGCCATCACCGACTCCTGATGCAGTGCCATCACCTACTCCTGATACAGTGCCATCACCGACTCCTGATACAGTGCCATCACCGACTCCTGATAAAGTGCCATCACTGACTCCTGATACAGTGCCATCATTGACTCCTGATAAAGTGCCATCACTGACTCCTGATACAGTGCCATCACCGACTCCTGATGCAGTGCCATCACCTACTCCTGATACAGTGCCATCACCGACTCCTGATACAGTGCCATCACCGACTCCTGATACAGTGCCATCACTGACTCCTGCTAAAGTGCCATCATTGACTCCTGATACAGTGCCATCGCCGGCTCCTGATACAGTGCCATCGCCGGCTCCTGATACAGTGCCATCACTGACACCTGATACAGTGCCATCGCCGGCTCCTGATACAGTGCCATCGCCGACTCCTGATACAGTGCCATCTGTGACTCCTGATACAGTGCTATCACTGACGCCTGATACAGTGCCATCACTGACTCCTGATACAGTGCCATCACTGACTCCTGATAGAGTGCCATCACTGACTCCTGATAGAGTGCCATCACTGACTCCTCATACAGTGCCATCACCGACTCCTGATAGAGTACCATCACTGACTCCTGATACAGTGCCATCACCGGCTCCTGATACAGTGCCATCACCGACTCCTGATACATTGCCATCGCCGACTCCTGATACAGTGCCATCACTGACTCCTGATACAGTGCCATCGCCGACTCCTGATACAGTGCCATCACTGACTCCTGATACAGTGCCATCACTGACTCCTGATACAGTGCCATCACTGACTCCTGATACAGTGCCATCACTGACTCCTGATACAGTGCCATCGCTGGCTCCTGATACAGTGCCATCGCCGGCTCCTGATACAGTGCCATCACTGACTCCTGATACAGTGCCATCACTGACTCCTGATACAGTGCCATCACCGACTCCTGATACAGTGCCATCACCGACTCCTGATACATTGCCATCACTGACTCCTGATACAGTGCCATCACCGACTCCTGATACATTGCCATCACTGACTCCTGATACAGTGCCATCGCCGGCTCCTGATACAGTGCCATCACTGACTCCTGATACAGTGCCATCACAAACTCCTGATACAGTGCCATCACCGACTCCTGATGCAGTGCCATCACCGACTCCTGATGCAGTGCCATCGCCGGCTCCTGATACAGTGCCATCGCCGGCTCCTGATACAGTGCCATCACTGACTCCTGATACAGTGCCTTCACTGACTCCTGATACAGTGCCATCACTGACTCCTGATACAGTGCCATCACCGGCTCCTGATACAGTGCCATCACCGACTCCTGATACAGTGCCATCACTGAATCCTGATACAGTGCCATCGCCGGCTCCTGATCCAGTCCTATCGCCGGCTCCTGATACAGTGCCATCACCGACTCCTGATACAGTGCCATCACTGACTCCTGATACAGTGCCATTACTTTCTCCTGATACATTGCCATCACTTTCTCCTGATACAGTGCCATCACTGACTCCTGATACATTGCCATCACGGACTCCTGATACAGTGCCATCACGGACTCCTGATACAGTGCCATCACTGGCTCCTGATACAGTGCCATCTTCGGCTCCTGATACAGTGCCATCACCGACTCCTGATACAGTGCCATCACTGACTCCTGATACAGTGCCATCACGGACTCCTGATACAGTGCCATCGCCGGCTCCTGATACAGTGCCATCGCCGGCTCCTGATACAGTGCCATCGCCGGCTCCTGATACAGTGCCATCGCCGACGCCTGATACAGTGCCATCACCGACTCCTGATACAGTGCCATCACCGGCTCCTGATACAGTGCCATCACTGATTCCTGATACAGTGCCATCACTGACTCCTGATACAGTGCCATCACTGGCTCCTGATACAGTGCCATCGCCGGCTCCAGATACAGTGCCATCACCGACTCCTGATACAGTGCCATCACTGACTCCTGATACAGTGCCATCACTGACTCCTGATACAGTGCCATCACCGACTCCTGATACAGTGCCATCACTGACTCCTGATACATTGCCATCACCGACTCCTGATACAGTGCCATCACCGACTCCTGATACAGTGCCATCGCCGGCTCCAGATACAGTGCCATCGCCAGCTCCTGATACAGTGCCATCGCCGAATCCTGATACAGTGCCATCACTGACACCTGATACAGTGCCATCACTGACTCCTGATAAAGTGCCATCACTGACTCCTGATACAGTGCCATCACTGACTCCTGATACAGTGCCATCACGGACTCCTGATACAGTGCCATCACCGACTCCTGATGCAGTGCCATCACCGACTCCTGAAGCAGTGCCATCGCCGGCTCCTGATACAGTGCCATCGCCGGCTCCTGATACAGTGCCATCGCCGGCTCCTGATACAGTGCCATCACTGACTCCTGATACAGTGCCATCACTGACTCCTGATACAGTGCCATCACCGACTCCTGATACAGTGCCATCACCGACTCCTGATACAGTGCCATCACTGACTCCTGATACAGTGCCATCACCGACTCCTGATACATTGCCATCACTGACTCCTGATACAGTGCCATCGCCGGCTCCAGATACAGTGCCATCGCCGGCTCCTGATACAGTGCCATCGCCGACTCCTGATACAGTGCCATCACTGACTCCTGATACAGTGCCATCACTGACTCCTGATACAGTGCCATCACTGACTCCTGATACAGTGCCATCACCGACTCCTGATGCAGTGCCATCACCTACTCCTGATACAGTGCCATCACCGACTCCTGATACAGTGCCATCACCGACTCCTGATAAAGTGCCATCATTGACTCCTGATAAAGTGCCATCACTGACTCCTGATACAGTGCCATCACCGACTCCTGATGCAGTGCCATCACCTACTCCTGATACAGTGCCATCACCGACTCCTGATACAGTGCCATCACCGACTCCTGATACAGTGCCATCACTGACTCCTGATAAAGTGCCATCATTGACTCCTGATACAGTGCCATCGCCGGCTCCTGATACAGTGCCATCACTGACTCCTGATACAGTGCCATCACTGACACCTGATACAGTGCCATCACCGACTCCTGATGCAGTGCCATCACCTACTCCTGATACAGTGCCATCACCGACTCCTGATACAGTGCCATCACCGACTCCTGATACAGTGCCATCACTGACTCCTGATAAAGTGCCATCATTGACTCCTGATACAGTGCCATCGCCGGCTCCTGATACAGTGCCATCGCCGACTCCTGATACAGTGCCATCTGTGACTCCTGATACAGTGCGATCACTGACGCCTGATACAGTGCCATCACTGACTCCTGATACAGTGCCATCACTGACTCCTGATAGAGTGCCTTCACTGACTCCTGATAGAGTGCCATCACCGACTCCTGATACAGTGCCATCACCGACTCCTGATACATTGCCATCGCCGACTCCTGATACAGTGCCATCACTGACTCCTGATACAGTGCCATCGCCGACTCCTGATACAGTGCCATCACTGACTCCTGATACAGTGCCATCACTGACTCCTGATACAGTGCCATCACTGACTCCTGATACAGTGCCATCACCGACTCCTGATACAGTGCCATCGCCGGCTCCTGATACAGTGCCATCACTGACTCCTGATACAGTGCCATCACTGACTCCTGATACAGTGCCATCACCGACTCCTGATAAAGTGCCATCACCGACTCCTGATACATTGCCATCAC
The DNA here is from genome assembly GCF_035084215.1 of Heptranchias perlo. Lineage (NCBI taxonomy): Eukaryota > Metazoa > Chordata > Chondrichthyes > Hexanchiformes > Hexanchidae > Heptranchias > Heptranchias perlo. The sequence continues at coordinate 4,425,940 of NC_090350.1, read as the reverse complement.
TGACTCCTGATACAGTGCCATCACCGACTCCTGATACAGTGCCATCACTGACTCCTGATACAGTGCCATCACTGACTCCTGATACAGTGCCATCACCGACTCCTGATAAAGTGCCATCACCGACTCCTGATACATTGCCATCACTGACTCCTGATACAGTGCCATCACTGACTCCTGATACAGTGCCATCACTGACTCCTGATACAGTGCCATCACTGACTCCTGATACAGTGCCATTACCGACTCCTGATGCAGTGCCATCACCGACTCCTGATGCAGTGCCATCGCCGGCTCCTGATACAGTGCCATCGCCGGCTCCTGATACAGTGCCATCACTGACTCCTGATACAGTGCCTTCACTGACTCCTGATACAGTGCCATCACTGACTCCTGATACAGTGCCATCACCGGCTCCTGATACAGTGCCATCGCCGGCTCCTGATACAGTGCCATCGCCGGCTCCTGATACAGTGCCATCACCGACTCCTGATACAGTGCCATCACTGAATCCTGATACAGTGCCATCGCCGGCTCCTGATCCAGTCCTATCGCCGGCTCCTGATACAGTGCCATCACCGACTCCTGATACAGTGCCATCGCCGACTCCTAATACAGTGCCATCACCGGCTCCTGATACAGTGCCATCACCGACTCCTGATACAGTGCCATCACCGACTCCTGATACAGTGCCATCACCGGCTCCTGATACAGTGCCATCACTGGCTCCTGATACAGTGCCATCACTTTCTGCTGATACAGTCCCATCACTGGCTCCTGATACAGTGCCATCACCTTCTCCTGATACAGTGCCATCACTTTCTCCTGATACAGTGCCATCACTTTCTCCTGATACAGTGCCATCACTTTCTCCTGATACAGTGCCATCACTTTCTCCTGATACAGTGCCATCACTGACTCCTGATACAGTGCCATCACTGACTCCTGATACAGTGCCATCACGGACTCCTGATACAGTGCCATCACGGACTCCTGATACAGTGCCATCACGGGCTCCTGATACAGTGCCATCACCGGCTCCTGATACAGTGCCATCACCGGCTCCTGATACAGTGCCATCACCGGCTCCTGATACAGTGCCATCACTGACTCCTAATACAGTGCCATCACTGACTCCTGATACAGTGCCATCACTGACTCATGATACAGTGCCATCACTGACTCGTGATAAAGTGCCATCACTGACTCCTGATACAGTGCCATCACTGACTCCTGATACAGTGGCATCACCGACTCCTGATGCAGTGCCATCACCGACTCCTGATACAGTGCCATCGCCGGCTCCTGATACAGTGCCATCGCCAACTCCTGATACAGTGCCATCTCTGACTCCTGATACAGTGCCATCACCGGCTCCTGATACAGTGCCATCACTGACTCCTGATACAGTGCCATCACGGACTCCTGATACAGTGCCATCGCCGGCTCCTGATACAGTGCCATCGCCGGCTCCTGATACAGTGCCATCGCCGGCTCCTGATACAGTGCCATCGCCGACTCCTGATACAGTGCCATCACCGACTCCTGATTCAGTGCCATCACCGGCTCCTGATACAGTGCCATCACTTTCTCCTGATACAGTGCCATCACTGGCTCCTGATACAGTGCCATCACTTTCACCTGATACAGTGCCATCACTTTCTCCTGATACAGTGCCATCATTGACTCCTGATACAGTGCCATCACTGACTCCTGATACAGTGCCATCACCTGCTCCTGATACAGTGCCATCACTGACTCCTGATACAGTGCCATCACTGACTCCTGATACAGTGCCATCACTGACTCCTGATACAGTGCCATCACTGACTCCTGATACAGTGCCATCACTGGCTCCTGATACAGTGCCATCACCGACTCCTGATACAGTGCCATCACCTGCTCCTGATACAGTGCCATCACTGACTCCTGATACAGTGCCATCGCTGGCTCCTGATACAGTGCCATCGCCGGCTCCTGATACAGTGCCATCACTGACTCCTGATACAGTGCCATCACTGACTCCTGATACAGTGCCATCACCGACTCCTGATACAGTGCCATCACCGACTCCTGATACATTGCCATCACTGACTCCTGATACAGTGCCATCACCGACTCCTGATACATTGCCATCACTGACTCCTGATACAGTGCCATCACTGACTCCTGATACAGTGCCATCACCGACTCCTGATGCAGTGCCATCACCGACTCCTGATGCAGTGCCATCGCCGGCTCCTGATACAGTGCCATCGCCGGCTCCTGATACAGTGCCATCACTGACTCCTGATACAGTGCCTTCACTGACTCCTGATACAGTGCCATCACTGACTCCTGATACAGTGCCATCACCGGCTCCTGATACAGTGCCATCGCCGGCTCCTGATACAGTGCCATCACCGACTCCTGATACAGTGCCATCACTGAATCCTGATACAGTGCCATCGCCGGCTCCTGATCCAGTCCTATCGCCGGCTCCTGATACAGTGCCATCACCGGCTCCTGATACAGTGCCATCACTGACTCCTGATACAGTGCCATCACCGACTCCTGATACAGTGCCATCGCCGACTCCTAATACATTGCCATCACCGACTCCTGATACAGTGCCATCACCGGCTCCTGATACAGTGCCATCACTGGCTCCTGATACAGTGCCATCACTTTCTGCTGATACAGTCCCATCACTGGCTCCTGATACAGTGCCATCACCTTCTCCTGATACAGTGCCATCACTTTCTCCTGATACAGTGCCATCACTTTCTCCTGATACAGTGCCATCACTTTCTCCTGATACAGTGCCATCACTTTCTCCTGATACATTGCCATCACTTTCTCCTGATACAGTGCCATCACTGACTCCTGATACAGTGCCATCACTGACTCCTGATACAGTGCCATCACGGACTCCTGATACAGTGCCATCACGGACTCCTGATACAGTGCCATCACCGGCTCCTGATACAGTGCCATCACCGGCTCCTGATACAGTGCCATCACCGGCTCCTGATACAGTGCCATCACCGGCTCCTGATACAGTGCCATCACTGACTCCTGATACGGTGCCATCACTGACTCCTGATACAGTGCCATCACTGACTCCTGATACAGTGCCATCACTGACTCGTGATAAAGTGCCATCACTGACTCCTGATACAGTGCCATCACTGACTCCTGATACAGTGGCATCACCGACTCCTGATGCAGTGCCATCACCGACTCCTGATACAGTGCCATCGCCGGCTCCTGATACAGTGCCATCGCCAACTCCTGATACAGTGCCATCTCTGACTCCTGATACAGTGCCATCACTGGCTCCTGATACAGTGCCATCTTCGGCTCCTGATACAGTGCCATCACCGACTCCTGATACAGTGCCATCACTGACTCCTGATACAGTGCCATCACGGACTCCTGATACAGTGCCATCGCCGGCTCCTGATACAGTGCCATCGCCGGCTCCTGATACAGTGCCATCGCCGGCTCCTGATACAGTGCCATCGCCGACTCCTGATACAGTGCCATCACCGACTCCTGATACAGTGCCATCACCGGCTCCTGATACAGTGCCATCACTGATTCCTGATACAGTGCCATCACTGACTCCTGATACAGTGCCATCACTGGCTCCTGATACAGTGCCATCGCCGGCTCCTGATACAGTGCCATCACCGACTCCTGATACAGTGCCATCACTGACTCCTGATACAGTGCCATCACTGACTCCTGATACAGTGCCATCACCGACTCCTGATACAGTGCCATCACTGACTCCTGATACATTGCCATCACCGACTCCTGATACAGTGCCATCACCGACTCCTGATACAGTGCCATCGCCGGCTCCAGATACAGTGCCATCGCCAGCTCCTGATACAGTGCCATCGCCGAATCCTGATACAGTGCCATCACTGACACCTGATACAGTGCCATCACTGACTCCTGATAAAGTGCCATCACTGACTCCTGATACAGTGCCATCACTGACTCCTGATACAGTGCCATCACGGACTCCTGATACAGTGCCATCACCGACTCCTGATGCAGTGCCATCACCGACTCCTGAAGTAGTGCCATCGCCGGCTCCTGATACAGTGCCATCGCCGGCTCCTGATACAGTGCCATCGCCGGCTCCTGATACAGTGCCATCACTGACTCCTGATACAGTGCCATCACTGACTCCTGATACAGTGCCATCACCGACTCCTGATACAGTGCCATCACCGACTCCTGATACAGTGCCATCACTGACTCCTGATACAGTGCCATCACCGACTCCTGATACATTGCCATCACTGACTCCTGATACAGTGCCATCGCCGGCTCCAGATACAGTGCCATCGCCGGCTCCTGATACAGTGCCATCGCCGACTCCTGATACAGTGCCATCACTGACTCCTGATACAGTGCCATCACTGACTCCTGATACAGTGCCATCACTGACTCCTGATACAGTGCCATCACCGACTCCTGATGCAGTGCCATCACCTACTCCTGATACAGTGCCATCACCGACTCCTGATACAGTGCCATCACCGACTCCTGATAAAGTGCCATCATTGACTCCTGATAAAGTGCCATCACTGACTCCTGATACAGTGCCATCACCGACTCCTGATGCAGTGCCATCACCTACTCCTGATACAGTGCCATCACCGACTCCTGATACAGTGCCATCACCGACTCCTGATACAGTGCCATCACTGACTCCTGATAAAGTGCCATCATTGACTCCTGATACAGTGCCATCGCCGGCTCCTGATACAGTGCCATCGCCGGCTCCTGATACAGTGCCATCACTGACACCTGATACAGTGCCATCGCCGGCTCCTGATACAGTGCCATCGCCGACTCCTGATACAGTGCCATCTGTGACTCCTGATACAGTGCTATCACTGACGCCTGATACAGTGCCATCACTGATTCCTGATACAGTGCCATCACTGACTCCTGATAGAGTGCCTTCACTGACTCCTGATAGAGTGCCATCACCGACTCCTGATACAGTGCCATCACCGACTCCTGATACATTGCCATCGCCGACTCCTGATACAGAGCCATCACTGACTCCTGATACAGTGCCATCGCCGACTCCTGATACAGTGCCATCACTGACTCCTGTTACAGTGCCATCACTGACTCCTGATACAGTGCCATCACTGACTCCTGATACAGTGCCATCACCGACTCCTGATACAGTGCCATCGCCGGCTCCTGATACAGTGCCATCACTGACTCCTGATACAGTGCCATCACTGACTCCTGATACAGTGCCATCACCGACTCCTGATAAAGTGCCATCACCGACTCCTGATACATTGCCATCACTGACTCCTGATACAGTGCCATCACCGACTCCTGATACATTGCCATCACTGACTCCTGATACAGTGCCATCACTGACTCCTGATACAGTGCCATCACCGACTCCTGATGCAGTGCCATCACCGACTCCTGATGCAGTGCCATCGCCGGCTCCTGATACAGTGCCATCGCCGGCTCCTGATACAGTGCCATCACCGGCTCCTGATACAGTGCCATCGCCGGCTCCTGATACAGTGCCATCACTGACTCCTGATACAGTGCCTTCACTGACTCCTGATACAGTGCCATCACTGACTCCTGATACAGTGCCTTCACCGGCTCCTGATACAGTGCCATCGCCGGCTCCTGATACAGTGCCATCGCCGGCTCCTGATACAGTGCCATCACCGACTCCTGATACAGTGCCATCACTGAATCCTGATACAGTGCCATCGCCGGCTCCTGATCCAGTCCTATCGCCGGCTCCTGATACAGTGCCATCACCGACTCCTGATACAGTGCCATCACCGACTCCTGATACAGTGCCATCGCCGACTCCTAATACAGTGCCATCACCGGCTCCTGATACAGTGCCATCACCGACTCCTGATACAGTGCCATCACCGACTCCTGATACAGTGCCATCACCGGCTCCTGATACAGTGCCATCACTGGCTCCTGATACAGTGCCATCACTTTCTGCTGATACAGTGCCATCACCTTCTCCTGATACAGTGCCATCACCTTCTCCTGATACAGTGCCATCACTTTCTCCTGATACAGTGCCATCACTTTCTCCTGATACAGTGCCATCACTTTCTCCTGATACAGTGCCATCACTTTCTCCTGATACAGTGCCATCACTTTCTCCTGATACAGTGCCATCACTGACTCCTGATACAGTGCCATCACTGACTCCTGATACAGTGCCATCACGGACTCCTGATACAGTGCCATCACGGACTCCTGATACAGTGCCATCACGGGCTCCTGATACAGTGCCATCACCGGCTCCTGATACAGTGCCATCACCGGCTCCTGATACAGTGCCATCACCGGCTCCTGATACAGTGCCATCACCGACTCCTGATACAGTGCCATCACTGACTCCTGATACAGTGCCATCACTGACTCATGATACAGTGCCATCACTGACTCGTGATAAAGTGCCATCACTGACTCCTGATACAGTGCCATCACTGACTCCTGATACAGTGGCATCACCGACTCCTGATGCAGTGCCATCACCGACTCCTGATACAGTGCCATCGCCGGCTCCTGATACAGTGCCATCGCCAACTCCTGATACAGTGCCATCTCTGACTCCTGATACAGTGCCATCACCGGCTCCTGATACAGTGCCATCACTGACTCCTGATACAGTACCATCACGGACTCCTGATACAGTGCCATCGCCGGCTTCTGATACAGTGCCATCGCCGGCTCCTGATACAGTGCCATCGCCGGCTCCTGATACAGTGCCATCGCCGACTCCTGATACAGTGCCATCACCGACTCCTGATTCAGTGCCATCACCGGCTCCTGATACAGTGCCATCACTTTCTCCTGATACAGTGCCATCACTGGCTCCTGATACAGTGCCATCACTTTCACCTGATACAGTGCCATCACTTTCTCCTGATACAGTGCCATCATTGACTCCTGATACAGTGCCATCACTGACTCCTGATACAGTGCCATCACCTGCTCCTGATACAGTGCCATCACTGACTCCTGATACAGTGCCATCACTGACTCCTGATACAGTGCCATCACTGACTCCTGATACAGTGCCATCACTGGCTCCTGATACAGTGCCATCACCTGCTCCTGATACAGTAGAATCACTGACTCCTGATACATTGCCATCACTGACTCCTGATACAGTGCCATCACCTGCTCCTGTTACAGTGCCATCACTGACTCCTGATAGAGTGCAATCACTGACTCCTGATAGAGTGCCATCACTGACTCCTGATACAGTGCCATCACCGACTCCTGATACAGTGCCATCGCCGGATCCTGATACAGTGCCATCGCCGGCTCCAGATACAGTGCCGTCGCCGACTCCTGATACAGTGCCATCACCGACTCCTGATACAGTGCCATCACCGGCTCCTGATACAGTGCCATCACTGGCTCCTGATACAGTGCCATCACTTTCTCCTGATACAGTCCCATCACTTTCTCCTGATACAGTCCCATCACTGGCTCCTGATACAGTGCCATCACTTTCTCCTGATACAGTGCCATCACTGGCTCCTGATACAGTGCCATCACTTTCTCCTGATACAGTGCCATCACTTTCTCCTGATACAGTGCCATCACTGACTCCTGATACAGTGCCATCACTTTCTCCTGATACAGTGCCATCACTGACTCCTGATACAGTGCCATCACTGACTCCTGATACAGTGCCTTCACGGACTCCTGATACAGTGCCATCACCAGCTCCTGATACAGTGCCATCATCGGCTCCTGATACAGTGCCATCACCGGCTCCTGATACAGTGCCATCACCGGCTCCTGATACAATGCCATCACCGGCTCCTGATACAGTGCCATCACTGACTCCTAATACAGTGCCATCACTGACTCCTGATACAGTGCCATCACTGACTCCTGATACAGTGCCATCACTGACTCCTGATGAAGTGCCATCACCTGCTCCTGATACAGTGCCATCACTGACTCCTGATACAGTGCCATCACTGACTCCTGATACAGTGCCATCACTGACTCCTGATACAGTGCCATCACTGACTCCTGATACAGTGCCATCACGGACTCCTGATACAGTGCCATCACCAGCTCCTGATACAGTGCCATCACCGGCTCCTGATACAGTGCCATCGTCGGCTCCTGATACAGTGCCATCGCCGACTCCTGATACAGTGCCATCACCGACTCCTGATACAGTGCCATCACCGGCTCCTGATACAGTGCCATCACTTTCTCCTGATACAGTGCCATCACTGGCTCCTGATACAGTGCCACCACTTTCACCTGATACAGTGCCATCACTTTCTCCTGATACAGTGCCATCATTGACTCCTGATACAGTGCCATCACTGACTCCTGATACAGTGCCATCACCTGCTCCTGATACAGTGCCATCACTGACTCCTGATACAGTGCCATCACTGACTCCTGATACAGTGCCATCACTGACTCCCGATACAGTGCCATCACTGACTCCTGATACAGTGCCATCACTGGCTCCTGATACAGTGCCATCACCTGCTCCTGATACAGTAGAATCACTGACTCCTGATACATTGCCATCACTGACTCCTGATACAGTGCCATCACCTGCTCCTGTTACAGTGCCATCACTGACTCCTGATAGAGTGCAATCACTGACTCCTGATAGAGTGCCATCACTGACTCCTGATACAGTGCCATCACCGACTCCTGATACAGTGCCATCGCCGGATCCTGATACAGTGCCATCGCCGGCTCCAGATTCAGTGCCGTCGCCGACTCCTGATACAGTGCCATCACCGACTCCTGATACAGTGCCATCACCGGCTCCTGATACAGTGCCATCACTGGCTCCTGATACAGTGCCATCACTTTCTCCTGATACAGTCCCATCACTTTCTCCTGATACAGTCCCATCACTGGCTCCTGATACAGTGCCATCACTTTCTCCTGATACAGTGCCATCACTGGCTCCTGATACAGTGCCATCACTTTCTCCTGATACAGTGCCATCACTTTCTCCTGATACAGTGCCATCACTGACTCCTGATACAGTGCCATCACTTGCTCCTGATACAGTGCCATCACTGACTCCTGATACAGTGCCATCACTGACTCCTGATACAGTGCCTTCACGGACTCCTGATACAGTGACATCACCAGCTCCTGATACAGTGCCATCATCGGCTCCTGATACAGTGCCATCACCGGCTCCTGATACAGTGCCATCACCGGCTCCTGATACAATGCCATCACCGGCTCCTGATACAGTGCCATCACTGACTCCTAATACAGTGCCATCACTGACTCCTGATACAGTGCCATCACTGACTCCTGATACAGTGCCATCACTGACTCCTGATACAGTGCCATCACCTGCTCCTGATACAGTGCCATCACTGACTCTTGATACAGTGCCATCACTGACTCCTGATACAGTGCCATCACTGACTCCTGATACAGTGCCATCACTGATTCCTGATACAGTGCCATCACGGACTCCTGATACAGTGCCATCACCGGCTCCTGATACAGTGCCATCACCGGCTCCTGATACAGTGCCATCACCGGCTCCTGATACAATGCCATCACCGGCTCCTGATACAGTGCCATCACTGACTCCTGATACAGTGCCATCACTGACTCCTGATACAGTGCCATCACTGACTCCTGATACAGTGCCATCACTGGCTCATGATACAGTGCCATCGCCGGCTCCTGATACAGTGCCATCACCGACTCGTGATAAAGTGCCATCACTGACTCCTGATACAGTGCCATCACTGACTACTGATACAGTGCCATCACCGACTCCTGATACAGTGCCATCACTGACTCCTGATACAGTGCCATCACTGACTCCTGATACAGTGCCATCACCGACTCCTGATACATTGCCATCACTGACTCCTGATACAGTGCCATCGCCGGCTCCAGATACAGTGCCATCGCCAGCTCCTGATACAGTGCCATCGCCGACTCCTGATACAGTGCCATCACTGACACCTGATACAGTGCCATCACTGACTCCTGATAAAGTGCCATCACTGACTCCTGATACAGTGCCATCACTGACTCCTGATACAGTGTCATCACTGACTCCTGATACAGTGCCATCACCGACTCCTGATGCAGTGCCATCACCGACTCCTGATACAGTGACATCACTGACTCCTGATACAGTGCCATCACTGACTCCTGATACAGTGCCATCGCCGGATCCTGATACAGTGCCATCGCCGGCTCCAGATACAGTGCCGTCGCCGACTCCTGATACAGTGCCATCACCGACTCCTGATACAGTGCCATCACCGGCTCCTGATACAGTGCCATCACTGGCTCCTGATACAGTGCCATCACTTTCTCCTGATACAGTCCCATCACTTTCTCCTGATACAGTCCCATCACTGGCTCCTGATACAGTGCCATCACTGGCTCCTGATACAGTGCCATCACTTTCTCCTGATACAGTGCCATCACTTTCTCCTGATACAGTGCCATCACTTTCTCCTGATACAGTTCCAGCACTTTCTCCTGATACAGTGCCATCACTGACTCCTGATACAGTGCCATCACTGACTCCTGATATAGTGCCATCACGGACTCCTGATACAGTGCCATCACCGGCTCCTGATACAGTGCCATCATCGGCTCCTGATACAGTGCCATCACCGGCTCCTGATACAGTGCCATCACCGGCTCCTGATACAATGCCATCACCGGCTCCTGATACAGTGCCATCACTGACTCCTGATACAGTGCCATCACTGACTCCTGATACAGTGCCATCACTGACTCCTGATACAGTGCCATCACTGACTCCTGATACAGTGCCATCACCTGCTCCTGATACAGTGCCATCACTGACTCCTGATACAGTGCCATCACTGACTCCTGATACAGTGCCATCACTGACTCCTGATACAGTGCCATCACTGACTCCTGATACAGTGCCATCACTGGCTCCTGATACATTGCCATCACTGACTCCTGATACATTGCCATCACTGACTCCTGATACAGTGCCATCACTGACTCCTGTTACAGTGCCATCACTGTCTCCTGATACAGTGCCATCACTGACTCCTGATACAGTGCCATCACTGACTCCTGATACAGTGCCATCACTGACTCCTGATACAGTGCCATCACTGACTCCTGATACAGTGCCATCACTGACTCCTGATACATTGCCATCACGGACTCCTGATACAGTGCCATCACCGGCTCCTGATACAGTGCCATCACCGACTCCTGATACAGTGCGATCACCGACTCCTGATACAGTGCCATCACCGGCTCCTGATACAGTGCCATCACCGGCTCCTGATACAGTGCCATCACCGACTCCTGATACAGTGCGATCACCGACTCCTGATACAGTGCCATCACTGGCTCCTGATACAGTGCCATCACCGGCTCCTGATACAGTGCCATCACCGGCTCCTGATACAGTGTCATCACCGGCTCCTGATACAGTGCCATCACCGACTCCTGATACAGTGCCAGCACTGACTCCTGATACAGTGCCAGCACTGACTCCTGATACAGTGCCAGCACTGACTCCTGATACAGTGCCATCAATGACTCCTGATACAGTGCCATCACCGGCTCCTGATACAGTGCCATCACCGGCTCCTGATACAGTGCCATCACCGGCTCCTGATACAGTGCCATCACCGACTCCTGATACAGTGCCAGCACTGACTCCTGATACAGTGCCAGCACTGACTCCTGATACAGTGCCAGCACTGACTCCTGATACAGTGCCAACACTGACTCCTGATACAGTGACATCACTGGCTCCTGATACAGTGACATCACTGACTCCTGATACAGTGACATCACCGACCCCTGATACAGTGCCATCACCGGCTCCTGATACAGTGCCATCACTGACTCCTGATACAGTGCCATCACTGACTCCTGATACAGTGCCATCACTGACTCCTGATACAGTGCCAATATCGACTCCTGAAACAATGCCAATACTGACTCCTGAAACAGTGCCATCACTGGCTCCTGATACAGTGCCATCACTGACTCCTGATACAGTGCCATCACTGACTCCTGATACAGTGCCCTCACTGACTCCTGATACAGTGCCATCAACGGCTCCTGATACAGTGCCATCACTGACTCCTGATACAGTGCCATCACCGGCTCCTGATACAGTGCCATCACCGGCTCCTGACACAGTGGAATCACTGACTCCTGATACAGTGCCATCACCGGCTCTTGATACAGTGGCATCACCAGCTCCTGATACAGTGGCATCACTCACTCCTGATACAGTGCCATCACTGACTCCTGATACAGTGCCATCACTGACTGCTGATACAGTGCCATCACTGACTCCTGATACAGTGCCATCACTGACTCCTGATACAATGCCATCACTGACTCCTGATACAATGCCATCACTGACTGCTGATACAGTGCCATCGCCGGCTCCTGATACAGTGCCATCGCCGACTCCTGATACAGTGCCATCACTGACTCCTGATACAGTGCCATCACTGACTCCTGATACAGTGCCATCACTGACTCCTGATACAGTGCCATCACTGGCTCCTGATACAGTGCCATCACTGGCTCCTGATGCAGTGACATCACTGACTCCTGATACAGTGACATCACCGACTCCTGATACAGTGCCATCACCGGCTCCTGATACAGTGCCATCACCGTCTCCTGATACACTGCCATCACTCAATCCTGATCCAGTGCCATCACTGACTCCTGATACAGTGCCATCACTGACTCCTGATACAGTGCCATCACTGACTCCTGATACAGTGCCATCACTGACTCCTGATACAGTGCCATCACTGACTCCTGATACAGTGCCATCACTAGCTCCTGATAGAGTGCCAATACTGACTCCTGATACAGTGCCATCACTGGCTCCTGATACAGTGCCATCACTGACTCCTAATACAGTGCCATCACTGACTCCTGATACAGTGCCATCACTGACTCCTGATACAGTGCCATCACCGGCTCCTGATACAGTGCCATCACCGACTCCTGATACAGTGCGATCACCGACTCCTGATACAGTGCCATCACCGGCTCCTGATACATTGCCATCACCGACTCCTGATACAGTGCGATCACCGACTCCTGATACAGTGCCATCACTGGCTCCTGATACAGTGCCATCACCGGCTCCTGATACAGTGCCATCACCGGCTCCTGATACAGTGCCATCACCGACTCCTGATACAGTGCCAGCACTGACTCCTGATACAGTGCCAGCACTGACTCCTGATACAGTGCCATCACTGACTCCTGATACAGTGCCATCACCGGCTCCTGATACAGTGCCATCACCGGCTCCTGATACAGTGTCATCACCGGCTCCTGATACAGTGACATCACCGACTCCTGATACAGTGCCATCACCGACTCCTGATACAGTGCCATCACCGACTCCTGATACAGTGCCAGCACTGACTCCTGATAAAGTGCCAGCACTGACTCCTGATACAGTGCCATCACTGACTCCTGATACAGTGACATCACTGGCTCCTGATACAGTGACATCACTGACTCCTGATACAATGACATCACCGACCCCCTAATACAGTGCCATCACCGGCTCCTGATACAGTGCCATCACCGGCTCCTGATACAGTGCCATCACTGACTCCTGATACAGTGCCATCACTGACTCCTGATACAGTGCCAATACCGACTCCTGAAACAGTGCCAATACTGACTCCTGAAACAGTGCCATCACTGGCTCCTGATACAGTGCCATCACTGGCTCCTGATACAGTGCCATCACTGACTCCTGATACAGTGCCATCAATGACTCCTGATACAGTGCCATCACTGACTCCTGATACAGTGCCATCACTGACTCCTGATACAGTGCCATCACCGGCTCCTGACACAGTGCCATCACTGACTCCTGATACAGTGCCATCACCGGCTCTTGATACAGTGGCATCACCAGCTCCTGATACAGTGCCATCACTGACTCCTGATACAGTGCCATCACTGACTCCTGATACAGTGCCATCACTGACTCCTGATACAGTGCCATCACTGACTCCTGATACAATGCCATCACTGACTCCTGATACAGTGCCATAACTGACTGCTGATACAGTGCCATCGCCGGCTCCTGATACAGTGCCATCGCCGGCTCCTGATACAGTGCCATCGCTGACTCCTAATACAGTGCCATCACTGACTCCTGATACAGTGCCATCACTGACTCCTGATACAGTGCCATCACTGACTCCTGATACAGTGCCATCACCTGCTCCTGATACAGTGCCATCACTGACTCCTGATACAGTGCCATCACTGACTCCTGATACAGTGCCATCACTGACTCCAGATACAGTGCCATCACGGACTCCTGATACAGTGCCATCACCAGCTCCTGATACAGTGCCATCATCGGCTCCTGATACAGTGCCATCACCGGCTCCTGATACAGTGCCATCACCGGCTCCTGATACAATGCCATCACCGGCTCCTGATACAGTGCCATCACTGACTCCTGATACAGTGCCATCACTGACTCCTGATACAGTGCCATCACTGACTCCTGATACAGTGCCATCACTGGCTCCTGATACAGTGCCATCGCCGGCTCCTGATACAGTGCCATCACCGACTCCTGATACAGTGCCATCACTGACTCCTGATACAGTGCCATCACTGACTCCTGATACAGTGCCATCACCGACTCCTGATACAGTGCCATCACTGACTCCTGATACAGTGCCATCACTGACTCCTGATACAGTGCCATCACCGACTCCTGATACATTGCCATCACTGACTCCTGATACAGTGCCATCGCCGGCTCCAGATACAGTGCCATCGCCAGCTCCTGATACAGTGCCATCGCCGACTCCTGATACAGTGCCATCACTGACACCTGATACAGTGCCATCACTGACTCCTGATAAAGTGCCATCACTGACTCCTGATACAGTGCCATCACTGACTCCTGATACAGTGCCATCACTGACTCCTGATACAGTGCCATCACCGACTCCTGATGCAGTGCCATCACCGACTCCTGAAGCAGTGCCATCGCCGGCTCCTGATACAGTGCCATCGCCGGCTCCTGATACAGTGCCATCACTGACTCCTGATACAGTGCCATCACTGACTCCTGATACAGTGCCATCACTGGCTCCTGATACAGTGCCATCGCCGGCTCCTGATACAGTGCCATCGCCGGCTCCTGATACAGTGCCATCACCGACTCCTGATACAGTGACATCACTGACTCCTGATACAGTGCCATCACTGACTCCTGATACAGTGCCATCGCCGGATCCTGATACAGTGCCATCGCCGGCTCCAGATACAGTGCCGTCGCCGACTCCTGATACAGTGCCATCACCGACTCCTGATACAGTGCCATCACCGGCTCCTGATACAGTGCCATCACTGGCTCCTGATACAGTGCCATCACTTTCTCCTGATACAGTCCCATCACTTTCTCCTGATACAGTCCCATCACTGGCTCCTGATACAGTGCCATCACTGGCTCCTGATACAGTGCCATCACTTTCTCCTGATACAGTGCCATCACTTTCTCCTGATACAGTGCCATCACTTTCTCCTGATACAGTGCCATCACTTTCTCCTGATACAGTGCCATCACTGACTCCTGATACAGTGCCATCACTGACTCCTGATATAGTGCCATCACGGACTCCTGATACAGTGCCATCACCAGCTCCTGATACAGTGCCATCATCGGCTCCTGATACAGTGCCATCACCGGCTCCTGATACAGTGCCATCACCGGCTCCTGATACAATGCCATCACCGGCTCCTGATACAGTGCCATCACTGACTCCTGATACAGTGCCATCACTGACTCCTGATACAGTGCCATCACTGACTCCTGATACAGTGCCATCACCTGCTCCTGATACAGTGCCATCACTGACTCCTGATACAGTGCCATCACTGACTCCTGATACAGTGCCATCACTGACTCCTGATACAGTGCCATCACTGACTCCTGATACAGTGCCATCACTGGCTCCTGATACATTGCCATCACTGACTCCTGATACATTGCCATCACTGACTCCTGATACAGTGCCATCACTGACTCCTGTTACAGTGCCATCACTGTCTCCTGATACAGTGCCATCACTGACTCCTGATACAGTGCCATCACTGACTCCTGATACAGTGCCATCACTGACTCCTGATACAGTGCCATCACTGACTCCTGATACAGTGCCATCACTGACTCCTGATACAGTGCCATCACTGACTCCTGATACAGTGCCATCACCGGCTCCTGATACAGTGCCATCACCGACTCCTGATACAGTGCGATCACCGACTCCTGATACAGTGCCATCACCGGCTCCTGATACAGTGCCATCACCGACTCCTGATACAGTGCGATCACCGACTCCTGATACAGTGCCATCACTGGCTCCTGATACAGTGCCATCACCGGCTCCTGATACAGTGCCATCACCGGCTCCTGATACAGTGTCATCACCGGCTCCTGATACAGTGCCATCACCGACTCCTGATACAGTGCCAGCACTGACTCCTGATACAGTGCCAGCACTGACTCCTGATACAGTGCCAGCACTGACTCCTGATACAGTGCCATCACTGACTCCTGATACAGTGCCATCACCGGCTCCTGATACAGTGCCATCACCGGCTCCTGATACAGTGCCATCACCGGCTCCTGATACAGTGCCATCACCGACTCCTGATACAGTGCCAGCACTGACTCCTGATACAGTGCCAGCACCGGCTCCTGATACAGTGCCATCACCGACTCCTGATACAGTGCGATCACCGACTCCTGATACAGTGCCATCACCGGCTCCTGATACATTGCCATCACCGACTCCTGATACAGTGCGATCACCGACTCCTGATACAGTGCCATCACTGGCTCCTGATACAGTGCCATCACCGGCTCCTGATACAGTGCCATCACCGGCTCCTGATACAGTGCCATCACCGACTCCTGATACAGTGCCAGCACTGACTCCTGATACAGTGCCAGCACTGACTCCAGATACAGTGCCAGCACTGACTCCTGATACAGTGCCATCACTGACTCCTGATACAGTGCCATCACCGGCTCCTGATACAGTGCCATCACCGGCTCCTGATACAGTGTCATCACCGGCTCCTGATACAGTGCCATCACCGACTCCTGATACAGTGCCATCACCGACTCCTGATACAGTGCCATCACCGACTCCTGATACAGTGCCAGCACTGAATCCTGATACAGTGCCATCACTGACTCCTGATACAGTGACATCACTGGCTCCTGATACAGTGACATCACTGACTCCTGATACAGTGACATCACCGACCCCTGATACAGTGCCATCACCGGCTCCTGATACAGTGCCATCACCGGCTCCTGATACAGTGCCATCACTGACTCCTGATACAGTGCCATCACTGACTCCTGATACAGTGCCAATACCGACTCCTGAAACAGTGCCAATACTGACTCCTGAAACAGTGCCATCACTGGCTCCCGATACAGTGCCATCACTGGCTCCTGATACAGTGCCATCACTGACTCCTGATACAGTGCCATCACTGACTCCTGATACAGTGCCATCACTGACTCCTGATACAGTGCCATCACTGACTCCTGATACAGTGCCATCACCGGCTCCTGATACAGTGCCATCACCGGCTCCTGACACAGTGCCATCACTGACTCCTGATACAGTGCCATCACCGGCTCTTGATACAGTGGCATCACCAGCTCCTGATACAGTGCCATCACTGACTCCTGATACAGTGCCATCACTGACTCCTGATACAGTGCCATCACTGACTCCTGATACAGTGCCATCACTGACTCCTGATACAATGCCATCACTGACTCCTGATACAGTGCCATCACTGACTGCTGATACAGTGCCATCGCCGGCTCCTGATACAGTGCCATCGCCGGCTCCTGATACAGTGCCATCGCTGACTCCTAATACAGTGCCATCACTGACTCCTGATACAGTGCCATCACTGACTCCTGATACAGTGCCATCACTGACTCCTGATACAGTGCCATCACCTGCTCCTGATACAGTGCCATCACTGACTCCTGATACAGTGCCATCACTGACTCCTGATACAGTGCCATCACTGACTCCTGATACAGTGCCATCACGGACTCCTGATACAGTGCCATCACCAGCTCCTGATACAGTGCCATCATCGGCTCCTGATACAGTGCCATCACCGGCTCCTGATACAGTGCCATCACCGGCTCCTGATACAATGCCATCACCGGCTCCTGATACAGTGCCATCACTGACTCCTGATACAGTGCCATCACTGACTCCTGATACAGTGCCATCACTGACTCCTGATACAGTGCCATCACTGGCTCCTGATACAGTGCCATCGCCGGCTCCTGATAAAGTGCCATCACCGACTCCTGATACAGTGCCATCACTGACTCCTGATACAGTGCCATCACTGACTCCTGATACAGTGCCATCACCGACTCCTGATACAGTGCCATCACTGACTCCTGATACAGTGCCATCACTGACTCCTGATACAGTGCCATCACCGACTCCTGATACATTGCCATCACTGACTCCTGATACAGTGCCATCGCCGGCTCCAGATACAGTGCCATCGCCAGCTCCTGATACAGTGCCATCGCCGACTCCTGATACAGTGCCATCACTGACACCTGATACAGTGCCATCACGGACTCCTGATAAAGTGCCATCACTGACTCCTGATACAGTGCCATCACTGACTCCTGATACAGTGCCATCACTGACTCCTGATACAGTGCCATCACCGACTCCTGATGCAGTGCCATCACCGACTCCTGAAGCAGTGCCATCGCCGGCTCCTGATACAGTGCCATCGCCGGCTCCTGATACAGTGCCATCACTGACTCCTGATACAGTGCCATCACTGACTCCTGATACAGTGCCATCACTGGCTCCTGATACAGTGCCATCGCCGGCTCCTGATACAGTGCCATCGCCGGCTCCTGATGCAGTGCCATCACCGACTCCTGATACAGTGACATCACTGACTCCTGATACAGTGCCATCACTGACTCCTGATACAGTGCCATCGCCGGATCCTGATACAGTGCCATCGCCGGCTCCAGATACAGTGCCGTCGCCGACTCCTGATACAGTGCCATCACCGACTCCTGATACAGTGCCATCACCGGCTCCTGATACAGTGCCATCACTGGCTCCTGATACAGTGCCATCACTTTCTCCTGATACAGTCCCATCACTTTCTCCTGATACAGTCCCATCACTGGCTCCTGATACAGTGCCATCACTGGCTCCTGATACAGTGCCATCACTTTCTCCTGATACAGTGCCATTACTTTCTCCTGATACAGTGCCATCACTTTCTCCTGATACAGTGCCATCACTTTCTCCTGATACAGTGCCATCACTGACTCCTGATACAGTGCCATCACTGACTCCTGATATAGTGCCATCACGGACTCCTGATACAGTGCCATCACCAGCTCCTGATACAGTGCCATCATCGGCTCCTGATACAGTGCCATCACCGGCTCCTGATACAGTGCCATCACCGGCTCCTGATACAATGCCATCACCGGCTCCTGATACAGTGCCATCACTGACTCCTGATACAGTGCCATCACTGACTCCTGATACAGTGCCATCACTGACTCCTGATACAGTGCCATCACTGACTCCTGATACAGTGCCATCACCTGCTCCTGATACAGTGCCATCACTGACTCCTGATACAGTGCCATCACTGACGCCTGATACAGTGCCATCACTGACTCCTGATACAGTGCCATCACTGACTCCTGATACAGTGCCATCACTGGCTCCTGATACATTGCCATCACTGACTCCTGATACATTGCCATCACTGACTCCTGATACAGTGCCATCACTGACTCCTGTTACAGTGCCATCACTGTCTCCTGATACAGTGCCATCACTGACTCCTGATACAGTGCCATCACTGACTCCTGATACAGTGCCATCACTGACTCCTGATACAGTGCCATCACTGACTCCTGATACAGTGCCATCACCGACTCCTGATACAGTGCCATCACTGACTCCTGATACAGTGCCATCACCGGCTCCTGATACAGTGCCATCACTGACTCCTGATACAGTGCCATCACTGGCTCCTGATACATTGCCATCACTGACTCCTGATACATTGCCATCA
Source organism: Heptranchias perlo (assembly GCF_035084215.1). Classification (NCBI taxonomy): domain Eukaryota; kingdom Metazoa; phylum Chordata; class Chondrichthyes; order Hexanchiformes; family Hexanchidae; genus Heptranchias; species Heptranchias perlo. The sequence goes on along the minus strand of NC_090350.1, from coordinate 4,405,732 downwards.
CTGACTCCTGATACAGTGCCATCACTGACTCCTGTTACAGTGCCATCACTGTCTCCTGATACAGTGCCATCACTGACTCCTGATACAGTGCCATCACTGACTCCTGATACAGTGCCATCACTGACTCCTGATACAGTGCCATCACTGACTCCTGATACAGTGCCATCACCGACTCCTGATACAGTGCCATCACTGACTCCTGATACAGTGCCATCACCGGCTCCTGATACAGTGCCATCACCGACTCCTGATACAGTGCGATCACCGACTCCTGATACAGTGCCATCACCGGCTCCTGATACAGTGCCATCACCGACTCCTGATACAGTGCGATCACCGACTCCTGATACAGTGCCATCACTGGCTCCTGATACAGTGCCATCACCGGCTCCTGATACAGTGCCATCACCGGCTCCTGATACAGTGTCATCACCGGCTCCTGATACAGTGCCATCACCGACTCCTGATACAGTGCCAGCACTGACTCCTGATACAGTGCCAGCACTGACTCCTGATACAGTGCCAGCACTGACTCCTGATACAGTGCCATCACTGACTCCTGATACAGTGCCATCACCGGCTCCTGATACAGTGCCATCACCGGCTCCTGATACAGTGCCATCACCGGCTCCTGATACAGTGCCATCACCGACTCCTGATACAGTGCCAGCACTGACTCCTGATACAGTGCCAGCACTGACTCCTGATACAGTGCCAGCACTGACTCCTGATACAGTGCCAACACTGACTCCTGATACAGTGACATCACTGGCTCCTGATACAGTGACATCACTGACTCCTGATACAGTGACATCACCGACCCCTGATACAGTGCCATCACCGGCTCCTGATACAGTGCCATCACTGACTCCTGATACAGTGCCATCACTGACTCCTGATACAGTGCCATCACTGACTCCTGATACAGTGCCAATATCGACTCCTCAAACAGTGCCAATACTGACTCCTGAAACAGTGCCATCACTGGCTCCTGATACAGTGCCATCACTGAATCCTGATACAGTGCCATCACTGACTCCTGATACAGTGCCCTCACTGACTCCTGATACAGTGCCATCAACGGCTCCTGATACAGTGCCATCACTGACTCCTGATACAGTGCCATCACCGGCTCCTGATACAGTGCCATCACCGGCTCCTGACACAGTGCCATCACTGACTCCTGATACAGTGCCATCACCGGCTCTTGATACAGTGGCATCACCAGCTCCTGATACAGTGGCATCACTCACTCCTGATACAGTGCCATCACTGACTCCTGATACAGTGCCATCACTGACTCCTGATACAGTGCCATCACTGACTCCTGATACAGTGCCATCACTGACTCCTGATACAATGCCATCACTGACTCCTAATACAGTGCCATCACTGACTGCTGATAGAGTGCCATCGCCGGCTCCTGATACAGTGCCATCGCTGACTCCTGATACAGTGCCATCACTGACTCCTGATACAGTGCCATCACTGACTCCTGATACAGTGCCATCACTGACTCCTGATACAGTGCCATCACTGGCTCCTGATACAGTGCCATCACTGGCTCCTGATGCAGTGACATCACTGACTCCTGATACAGTGACATCACCGACTCCTGATACAGTGCCATCACCGGCTCCTGATACAGTGCCATCACCGTCTCCTGATACACTGCCATCACTCAATCCTGATCCAGTGCCATCACTGACTCCTGATACAGTGCCATCACTGACTCCTGATACAGTGCCATCACTGACTCCTGATACAGTGCCATCACTGACTCCTGATACAGTGCCATCACTGACTCCTGATACAGTGCCATCACTAGCTCCTGATAGAGTGCCAATACTGACTCCTGATACAGTGCCATCACTGGCTCCTGATACAGTGCCATCACTGACTCCTAATACAGTGCCATCACTGACTCCTGATACAGTGCCATCACTGACTCCTGATACAGTGCCATCACCGGCTCCTGATACAGTGCCATCACCGACTCCTGATACAGTGCGATCACCGACTCCTGATACAGTGCCATCACCGGCTCCTGATACATTGCCATCACCGACTCCTGATACAGTGCGATCACCGACTCCTGATACAGTGCCATCACTGGCTCCTGATACAGTGCCATCACCGGCTCCTGATACAGTGCCATCACCGGCTCCTGATACAGTGCCATCACCGACTCCTGATACAGTGCCAGCACTGACTCCTGATACAGTGCCAGCACTGACTCCTGATACAGTGCCAGCACTGACTCCTGATACAGTGCCATCACTGACTCCTGATACAGTGCCATCACCGGCTCCTGATACAGTGCCATCACCGGCTCCTGATACAGTGCCATCACCGGCTCCTGATACAGTGCCATCACCGACTCCTGATACAGTGCCATCACCGACTCCTGATACAGTGCCATCACCGACTCCTGATACAGTGCCAGCACTGACTCCTGATAAAGTGCAGGCACTGACTCCTGATACAGTGACATCACTGACCCCTGATACAGTGACATCACCGACCCCTGATACAGTGCCATCACCGGCTCCTGATTGAGTGCCATCACCGGCTCCTGATACAGTGCCATCACTGACTCCTGATACAGTGCCATCACTGACTCCTGATACAGTGCCATCACTGACTCCTGATACAGTGCCATCACTGACTCCTGATACAATGCCATCACTGACTCCTGATACAGTGCCATCACTGACTGCTGATACAGTGCCATCGCCGGCTCCTGATACAGTGCCATCGCCGGCTCCTGATACAGTGCCATCGCTGACTCCTGATACAGTGCCATCACTGACTCCTGATACAGTGCCATCACTGACTCCTGATACAGTGCCATCACTGGCTCCTGATGCAGTGACATCACTGACTCCTGATACAGTGACATCACCGAATCCTGATACAGTGCCATCACCGGCTCCTGATACAGTGCCATCACCGTCTCCTGATACACTGCCATCACTGACTCCTGATACAGTGCCATCACTGACTCCTGATACAGTGCCATCACTGACTCCTGATACAGTGCCATCACTGACTCCTGATACAGTGCCATCACTGACTCCTGATACAGTGCCATCACTGACTCCTGATACAGTGCCATCACTAGCTCCTGATAGAGTGCCAATACTGACTCCTGATACAGTGCCATCACTGGCTCCTGATACAGTGCCATCACTGACTCCTAATACAGTGCCATCACTGACTCCTGATACAGTGCCATCACTGACTCCTGATAGAGTGCCATCACTGATTCCTGATACAGTGCCATCACCGGCTCCTGATACAGTGCCATCACCGGCTCCTGATACAGTGCCATCACTGACTCCTGATACAGTGCCATCACCGGCTCCTGATACAGTGGCATCACCAGCTCCTGATACAGTGGCATCACTCACTCCTGATACAGTGCCATCACCGACTCCTGATACAGTGCCATCGCCGGCTCCAGATACAGTGCCATCGCCGGCTCCTGATACAGTGCCATCGCTGACACCTGATACAGTGCCATCACTGACTCCTGATACAGTGCCATCACTGACTCCTGATACAGTGCCATCACTGACTCCTGATAAAGTGCCATCACTGACTCCTGATACAGTGCCATCACTGACTCCTGATACAGTGCCATCGCCGGCTCCTGATACAGTGCCATCAGTGACTCCTGACACAGTGCCATCACTGACTCCTGATACAGTGCCATCACTGACTCCTGATACAGTGCCATCACTGACTCCTGATGCAGTGCCATCACTGGCTCCTGATACAGTGCCATCACTGGCTCCTGATACAGTGCCATCACTGACTCCTGATACAGTGCCATCAATTACTCCTGATACAGTGCCATCACCGACTCCTGATACAGTGCCATCGCCGGCTCCTGATACAGTGCCATCGCCGGCTCCTGATACAGTGCCATCGCCGACTCCTGATACAGTGCCATCACCGACTCCTGATACAGTGCCATCACTGGCTCCTGATACAGTGCCATCACTTTCTCCTGATACAGTGCCATCACTGGCTCCTGATACAGTGCCATCACTTTCTCCTGATACAGTGCCATCACTTTCTGCTGATACAATGCCATCACTGGCTCCTGATACAGTGCCATCACATTCTGCTGATACAGTGCCATCACTGGCTCCTGATACAGTGCCGTCACTTTCTCATGATGCAGTGCCATCACTGACTCCTGATACAGTGCCATCACGGACTCCTGATACAGTGCCATCACTGACTCCTGATACAGTGCCATCACGGACTACTGATACAGTGCCATCACCGGCTCCTGATACAGTGCCATCACCGGCTCCTGATACAGTGCAATCACTGACTCCTGATACAGTGCCATCACCAGCTCCTGATACAGTGCCATCACTGACTCCTGATACAGTGCCATCACTGACTCCTGATACAGTGCCATCACTGACTCCTGATACAGTGCCATCACTGACTCCTGATACAGTGCCATCACCTGCTCCTGATACATTGCCATCACTGACTCCTGATACAGTGCCATCACTGACTCCTAATACAGTGCCATCACTGACTCCTGATGCAGTGCCATCACTGACTCCTGATACAGTGCCATCACTCACTCCTGATACAGTGCCATCGCCGGCTCCTGATACAGTGCCATCGCCGACTCCTGATACAGTGACATCACTGACTCCTGATACAGTGCCATCACTGACTCCTGATACAGTGCCATCACTGACTCCTGATACAGTGCCATCACTGACTCCTGATACAGTGCCATCACCGACTCCTGATACAGTGGCATCACTCACTCCTGATACAGTGCCATCACTGACTCCTGATACGGTGCCATCACTGACTCCTTATACAGTGCCATCGCTGACTCCTGATACAGTGCCATCGCCGGCTCCTGATACAGTGCCATCGCCGACTCCTGATACAGTGCCATCACTGACTCCTGATACAGTGCCATCACTTACTCCTGATACAGTGCCATCACTGACTCCTGATACAGTGCCATCACTGACTCCTGATACAGTGCCATCACCGACTCCTGATACAGTGCCATCACCGACTCCTGATACAGTGCCATCACTGACTCCTGATACAGTGCCATCACTGACTACTGATAAAGTGCCATCACGGACTCCTGATACAGTGCCATCACCGGCTCCAGATACAGTGCCATCACCGGCTCCTGATACAGTACCATCACCGGCTCCTGATACAGTGCCATCACCAGCTCCTGATACAGTGCCTTCACTGACTCCTGATACAGTGCCATCACTGACTCGTGATACAGTGCCATCACTGACTCCTGATACAGTGCCATCACTGACTCCTGATACAGTGCCATCGCCGGCTCCTGATACAGTGCCATCGCCGACTCCTGATACAGTGCCATCGCTGACTCCTGATACAGTGCCATCACTGACTCCTGATACAGTTCCATCACTGACTCCTGATACAGTGCCATCACTGACTGCTGATACAGTGCTATCACTGAGTCCTGATACAGTGCCATCACTGACTCCTGATACAGTGCCATCACCGACTCCTGATACAGTGCCATCACCGACTCCTGATACAGTGCTATCACTGACTCCTGATACAGTGCCATCACTGACTCCTGATAAAGTGCTATCACTGACTCCTGATACAGTGCCATCACCGACTCCTGATACAGTACCATCACTGACTCCTGATACAGTGCCATCACTGACTCCTGATAAAGTGCCATCACGGACTCCTGATACAGTGCCATCACTGACTCCTGATAAAGTGCTATCACTGACTCCTGATACAGTGCCATCACCAGCTCCTGATACAGTGCCATCACTGACTCCTGATACAGTGCCATCACTGACTCGTGATACAGTGCCATCACTGACTCCTGATACAGTGCCATCACTGACTCCTGATACAGTGCCATCGCCGGCTCATGATACAGTGCCATCGCCGACTCCTGATACAGTGCCATCGCTGACTCCTGATACAGTGCCATCAATGACTCCTGATACAGTGCGATCACTGACTCCTGATACAGTGCCATCACTGACTCCTGATACAGTGCCATCACCGACTCCTGATACAGTGCCATCACCGACTCCTGATACAGTGGCATCACTCACTCCTGATACAGTGCCATCACTGACTCCTGATACAGTGCCATCACTGACTCATTATACAGTGCCATCGCTGACTCCTGATACAGTGCCATTGCCGGCTCCTGATACAGTGCCATCGCCGACTCCTGATACAGTGCTATCACTGACTCCTGCTCCAGTGCCATCACTGACTCCTGATAAATTGCTATCACTGACTCCTGATACAGTGCCATCACTGACTCCTGATACAGTGCCATCACCGACTCCTGATACAGTGCCATCACTGACTCCTGATACAATGCCATCGCCGGCTCCTGATACAGTGCCATCGCCGGCTCCTGATACAGTGCCATCGCCGACTCCTGATACAGTGCCATCACTGACACCTGATACAGTGCCATCACTGACTCCTGATACAGTGCCATCACTGACTCCTGATAAAGTGCCATCACTGACTCCTGATACAGTGCCATCACCGACTCCTGATGCAGTGCCATCGCCGACTCCTGATGCAGTGCCATCGCCGACTCCTGATACAGTGCCATCGCCGACTCCTGATACAGTGCCATCACTGACACCTGATACAGTGCCATCACTGACTCCTGATACAGTGCCATCACTGACTCCTGATAAAGTGCCATCACTGACTCCTGATACAGTGCCATCACCGACTCCTGATGCAGTGCCATCGCCGACTCCTGATACAGTGCCATCGCCGACTCCTGATACAGTGCCATCACTGACACCTGATACAGTGCCATCACTGACTCCTGATACAGTGCCATCACTGACTCCTGATAAAGTGCCATCACTGACTCCTGATACAGTGCCATCACCGACTCCTGATGCAGTGCCATCGCCGGCTCCTGATACAGTGCCATCGCCGGCTCCTGATACAGTGCCATCGCCGACTCCTGATACAGTGCCATCGCTGACTCCTGATACAGTGCCATCACCGGCTCCTGATACAGTGCCATCACTGACTCCTGATACAGTGCCATCACGGACTACTGATACAGTGCCATCACCGGCTCCTGATACAGTGCCATCACCGGCTCCTGATACAGTGCCATCACTGACTCCTGATACAGTGCCATCACCAGCTCCTGATACAGTGCCATCACTGACTCCTGATACAGTGCCATCACTGACTCCTGATACAGTGCCATCACTGACTCCTGATACAGTGCCATCACTGACTCCTGATACAGTGCCATCACCTGCTCCTGATACATTGCCATCACTGACTCCTGATACAGTGCCATCACTGACTCCTAATACAGTGCCATCACTGACTCCTGATGCAGTGCCATCACTGACTCCTGATACAGTGCCATCACTGACTCCTGATGCAGTGCCATCGCCGGCTCCTGATACAGTGCCATCGCCGACTCCTGATACAGTGCCATCACTGACTCCTGATACAGTGCCATCACTGACTCCTGATACAGTGCCATCACTGACTCCTGATACAGTGCCATCACTGACTCCTGATACAGTGCCATCACCGACTCCTGATACAGTGCCATCACCGACTCCTGATACAGTGGCATCACTCACTCCTGATACAGTGCCATCACTGACTCCTGATACGGTGCCATCACTGACTCCTTATACAGTGCCATCGCTGACTCCTGATACAGTGCCATCGCCGGCTCCTGATACAGTGCCATCGCCGACTCCTGATACAGTGCCATCACTGACTCCTGATACAGTGCCATCACTTACTCCTGATACAGTGCCATCACTGACTCCTGATACAGTGCCATCACTGACTCCTGATACAGTGCCATCACCGACTCCTGATACAGTGCCATCACTGACTCATTATACAGTGCCATCACTTACTCCTGATACAGTGCCATCACTGACTCCTGATACAGTGCCATCACTGACTCCTGATACAGTGCCATCACTGACTCCTGATACAGTGCCATCGCCGACTCCTGATACAGTGCCATCACTGACTCCTGATACAGTGCCATCACTTACTCCTGATACTGTGCCATCACTGACTTCTGATACAGTGCCATCACTGACTCCTGATACAGTGCCATCACTGACTCCTGATACAGTGCCATCACCGACTCCTGATACAGTGCCATCACTTACTCCTGATACAGTGCCATCACTGACTCCTGATACAGTGCCATCACTGACTCCTGATACAGTGCCATCACTGACTCCTGATACAGTGCCATCACCGACTCCTGATACAGTGGCATCACTCACTCCTGATACAGTGCCATCACTGACTCCTGATACGGTGCCATCACTGACTCCTTATACAGTGCCATCGCCGGCTCCTGATACAGTGCCATCGCCGACTCCTGATACAGTGCCATCACTGACTCCTGATACAGTGCCATCACTTACTCCTGATACAGTGCCATCACTGACTCCTGATACAGTGCCATCGCTGACTCCTGATACAGTGCCATCGCCGGCTCCTGATACAGTGCCATCGCCGACTCCTGATACAGTGCTATCACTGACTCCTGCTACAGTGCCATCACTGACTCCTGATAAATTGCTATCACTGACTCCTGATACAGTGCCATCACTGACTCCTGATACAGTGCCATCACCGACTCCTGATACAGTGCCATCACTGACTCCTGATACAATGCCATCGCCGGCTCCTGATACAGTGCCATCGCCGACTCCTGTTACAGTGCCATCACTGACACCTGATACAGTGCCATCACTGACTCCTGATACAGTGCCATCACTGACTCCTGATACAGTGCCATCACTGACTCCTGATACAGTGCCATCACCGACTCCTGATGCAGTGCCATCGCCGACTCCTGATGCAGTGCCATCGCCGACTCCTGATACAGTGCCATCGCCGACTCCTGATACAGTGCCATCACTGACACCTGATACAGTGCCATCACTGACTCATGATACAGTGCCATCACTGACTCCTGATAAAGTGCCATCACTGACTCCTGATACAGTGCCATCACCTACTCCTGATGCAGTGCCATCGCCGGCTCCTGATACAGTGCCATCGCCGGCTCCTGATACAGTGCCATCGCCGACTCCTGATACAGTGCCATCGCTGACTCCTGATACAGTGCCATCGCCGGCTCCTGATACAGTGCCATCACGGACTACTGATACAGTGCCATCACCGGCTCCTGATACAGTGCCATCACCGGCTCCTGATACAGTGCCATCACTGACTCCTGATACAGTGCCATCACCAGCTCCTGATACAGTGCCATCACTGACTCCTGATACAGTGCCATCACTGACTCCTGATACAGTGCCATCACTGACTCCTGATACAGTGCCATCACTGACTCCTGATACAGTGCCATCGCCGGCTCGTGATACAGTGCCATCACGGACTACTGATACAGTGCCATCACCGGCTCCTGATACAGTGCCATCACCTGCTCCTGATACATTGCCATCACTGACTCCTGATACAGTGCCATCACTGACTCCTAATACAGTGCCATCACTGACTCCTGATGCAGTGCCATCACTGACTCCTGATACAGTGCCATCACTGACTCCTGATGCAGTGCCATCGCCGGCTCCTGATACAGTGCCATCGCCGACTCCTGATACAGTGCCATCACTGACTCCTGATACAGTGCCATCACTGACTCCTGATACAGTGCCATCACTGACTCCTGATACAGTGCCATCACTGACTCCTGATACAGTGCCATCACCGACTCCTGATACAGTGCCATCACCGACTCCTGATACAGTGGCATCACTCACTCCTGATACAGTGCCATCACTGACTCCTGATACGGTGCCATCACTGACTCCTTATACAGTGCCATCGCTGACTCCTGATACAGTGCCATCGCCGGCTCCTGATACAGTGCCATCGCCGACTCCTGATACAGTGCCATCACTGACTCCTGATACAGTGCCATCACTTACTCCTGATACAGTGCCATCACTGACTCCTGATACAGTGCCATCACTGACTCCTGATGCAGTGCCATCAACGACTCCTGATACAGTGCCATCACTGACTCATTATACAGTGCCATCACTTACTCCTGATACAGTGCCATCACTGACTCCTGATACAGTGCCATCACTGACTCCTGATACAGTGCCATCACTGACTCCTGATACAGTGCCATCGCCGACTCCTGATACAGTGCCATCACTGACTCCTGATACAGTGCCATCACTTACTCCTGATACAGTGCCATCACTGACTCCTGATACAGTGCCATCACTGACTCCTGATACAGTGCCATCACTGACTCCTGATACAGTGCCATCACCGACTCCTGATACAGTGCCATCACTTACTCCTGATACAGTGCCATCACTGACTCCTGATACAGTGCCATCACTGACTCCTGATACAGTGCCATCACTGACTCCTGATACAGTGCCATCACCGACTCCTGATACAGTGGCATCACTCACTCCTGATGCAGTGCCATCACTGACTCCTGATACGGTGCCATCACTGACTCCTTATACAGTGCCATCGCTGACTCCTGATACAGTGCCATCGCCGGCTCCTGATACAGTGCCATCGCCGACTCCTGATACAGTGCCATCACTGACTCCTGATACAGTGCCATCACTTACTCCTGATACAGTGCCATCACTGACTCCTGATACAGTGCCATCGCTGACTCCTGATACAGTGCCATCGCCGGCTCCTGATACAGTGCCATCGCCGACTCCTGATACAGTGCTATCACTGACTCCTGCTACAGTGCCATCACTGACTCCTGATAAATTGCTATCACTGACTCCTGATACAGTGCCATCACTGACTCCTGATACAGTGCCATCACCGACTCCTGATACAGTGCCATCACTGACTACTGATACAATGCCATCGCCGGCTCCTGATACAGTGCCATCGCCGACTCCTGATACAGTGCCATCACTGACACCTGATACAGTGCCATCACTGACTCCTGATACAGTGCCATCACTGACTCCTGATACAGTGCCATCACTGACTCCTGATACAGTGCCATCACCGACTCCTGATGCAGTGCCATCGCCGACTCCTGATGCAGTGCCATCGCCGACTCCTGATACAGTGCCATCGCCGACTCCTGATACAGTGGCATCACTGACACCTGATACAGTGCCATCACTGACTCATGATACAGTGCCATCACTGACTCCTGATAAAGTGCCATCACTGACTCCTGATACAGTGCCATCACCTACTCCTGATGCAGTGCCATCGCCGGCTCCTGATACAGTGCCATCGCCGGCTCCTGATACAGTGCCATCGCCGACTCCTGATACAGTGCCATCGCTGACTCCTGATACAGTGCCATCGCCGGCTCCTGATACAGTGCCATCACTGACTCCTGATACAGTGCCATCACCGACTCCTGATACAGTGCCATCACGGACTCCTGATACAGTGCCATCACTGACTCCTGATACAGTGCCATCACGGACTACTGATACAGTGCCATCACCGGCTCCTGATACAGTGCCATCACCGGCTCCTGATACAGTGCCATCACTGACTCCTGATACAGTGCCATCACCAGCTCCTGATACAGTGCCATCACTGACTCCTGATACAGTGCCATCACTGACTCCTGATACAGTGCCATCACTGACTCCTGATACAGTGCCATCACCTGCTCCTGATACATTGCCATCACTGACTCCTGATACAGTGCCATCACTGACTCCTAATACAGTGCCATCACTGACTCCTGATGCAGTGCCATCACTGACTCCTGATACAGTGCCATCACTGACTCCTGATACAGTGCCATCGCCGGCTCCTGATACAGTGCCATCGCCGACTCCTGATACAGTGCCATCACTGACTCCTGATACAGTGCCATCACTGACTCCTGATACAGTGCCATCACTGACTCCTGATACAGTGCCATCACTGACTCCTGATAAAGTGCCATCACCGACTCCTGATACAGTGCCATCACCGACTCCTGATACAGTGGCATCACTCACTCCTGATACAGTGCCATCACTGACTCCTGATACGGTGCCATCATTGACTCCTTATACAGTGCCATCGCTGACTCCTGATACAGTGCCATCGCCGGCTCCTGATACAGTGCCATCGCCGACTCCTGATACAGTGCCATCACTGACTCCTGATACAGTGCCATCACTTACTCCTGATACAGTGCCATCACTGACTCCTGATACAGTGCCATCACCGACTCCTGATACAGTGCCATCACCGACTCCTGATACAGTGCCATCACCGACTCCTGATACAGTGCCATCACGGACTCCTGATACAGTGCCATCACCGGCTCCTGATACAGTACCATCACCGGCTCCTGATACAGTGCCATCACCAGCTCCTGATACAGTGCCATCACTGACTCCTGATACAGTGCCATCACTGACTCGTGATACAGTGCCATCACTGACTCCTGATACAGTGCCATCACTGACTCCTGATACAGTGCCATCGCCGGCTCCTGATACAGTGCCATCGCCGACTCCTGATACAGTGCCATCGCTGACTCCTGATACAGTGCCATCACTGACTCCTGATACAGTGCCATCACTGACTCCTGATACAGTGCCATCACTGACTCCTGATACAGTGCCATCACCGACTCCTGATACAGTGCCATCAACGACTCCTGATACAGTGGCATCACTCACTCCTGATACAGTGCCATCACTGACTCCTGATACAGTGCCATCACCGACTCCTGATACAGTGCCATCACCGACTCCTGATACAGTGCTATCACTGACTCCTGATACAGTGCCATCACTGACTCCTGATAAAGTGCTATCACTGACTCCTGATACAGTGCCATCACCGACTCCTGATACAGTACCATCACTGACTCCTGATACAGTGCCATCACTGACTCCTGATAAAGTGCCATCACGGACTCCTGATACAGTGCCATCACTGACTCCTGATAAAGTGCTATCACTGACTCCTGATACAGTGCCATCACCAGCTCCTGATACAGTGCCATCACTGACTCCTGATACAGTGCCATCACTGACTCGTGATACAGTGCCATCACTGACTCCTGATACAGTGCCATCACTGACTCCTGATACAGTGCCATCGCCGGCTCCTGATACAGTGCCATCGCCGACTCCTGATACAGTGCCATCGCTGACTCCTGATACAGTGCCATCCCTGACTCCTGATACAGTGCGATCACTGACTCCTGATACAGTGCCATCACCGACTCCTGATACAGTGCCATCACCGACTCCTGATACAGTGCCATCACCGACTCCTGATACAGTGGCATCACTCACTCCTGATACAGTGCCATCACTGACTCCTGATACAGTCCCATCACTGACTCATTATACAGTGCCATCGCTGACTCCTGATACAGTGCCATCGCCGGCTCCTGATACAGTGCCATCGCCGACTCCTGATACAGTGCCATCGCTGACTCCTGATACAGTGCCATCGCCGGCTCCTGATACAGTGCCATCACTGACTCCTGATACAGTGCCATCACCGACTCCTGATACAGTGCCATCACGGACTCCTGATACAGTGCCATCACTGACTCCTGATACAGTGCCATCACGGACTACTGATACAGTGCCATCACCGGCTCCTGATACAGTGCCATCACCGGCTCCTGATACAGTGCCATCACTGACTCCTGATACAGTGCCATCACCAGCTCCTGATACAGTGCCATCACTGACTCCTGATACAGTGCCATCACTGACTCCTGATACAGTGCCATCACTGACTCCTGATACAGTGCCATCACTGACTCCTGATACAGTGCCATCACCTGCTCCTGATACATTGCCATCACTGACTCCTGATACAGTGCCATCACTGACTCCTAATACAGTGCCATCACTGACTCCTGATGCAGTGCCATCACTGACTCCTGATACAGTGCCATCACTGACTCCTGATACAGTGCCATCGCCGGCTCCTGATACAGTGCCATCGCCGACTCCTGATACAGTGCCATCACTGACTCCTGATACAGTGCCATCACTGACTCCTGATACAGTGCCATCACTGACTCCTGATACAGTGCCATCACTGACTCCTGATACAGTGCCATCACCGACTCCTGATACAGTGCCATCACCGACTCCTGATACAGTGGCATCACTCACTCCTGATACAGTGCCATCACTGACTCCTGATACGGTGCCATCACTGACTCCTTATACAGTGCCATCACTGACTCCTGATACAGTGCCATCACCAGCTCCTGATACAGTGCCATCACTGACTCCTGATACAGTGCCATCACTGACTCCTGATACAGTGCCATCACTGACTCCTGATACAGTGCCATCACTGACTCCTGATACAGTGCCATCACCTGCTCCTGATACATTGCCATCACTGACTCCTGATACAGTGCCATCACTGACTCCTAATACAGTGCCATCACTGACTCCTGATGCAGTGCCATCACTGACTCCTGATACAGTGCCATCACTGACTCCTGATACAGTGCCATCGCCGGCTCCTGATACAGTGCCATCGCCGACTCCTGATACAGTGCCATCACTGACTCCTGATACAGTGCCATCACTGACTCCTGATACAGTGCCATCACTGACTCCTGATACAGTGCCATCACTGACTCCTGATACAGTGCCATCACCGACTCCTGATACAGTGCCATCACCGACTCCTGATACAGTGGCATCACTCACTCCTGATACAGTGCCATCACTGACTCCTGATACGGTGCCATCACTGACTCCTTATACAGTGCCATCGCTGACTCCTGATACAGTGCCATCGCCGGCTCCTGATACAGTGCCATCGCCGACTCCTGATACAGTGCCATCACTGACTCCTGATACAGTGCCATCACTTACTCCTGATACAGTGCCATCACTGACTCCTGATACAGTGCCATCACTGACTCCTGATACAGTGCCATCACCGACTACTGATACAGTGCCATCACCGACTCCTGATACAGTGCCATCACTGACTCCTGATAAAGTGCCATCACGGACTCCTGATACAGTGCCATCACCGGCTCCTGATACAGTGCCATCACCGGCTCCTGATACAGTACCATCACCGGCTCCTGATACAGTGCCATCACCAGCTCCTGATACAGTGCCATCACTGACTCCTGATACAGTGCCATCACTGACTCGTGATACAGTGCCATCACTGACTCCTGATACAGTGCCATCACTGACTCCTGATACAGTGCCATCGCCGGCTCCTGATACAGTGCCATCGCCGACTCCTGATACAGTGCCATCGCTGACTCCTGATACAGTGCCATCACTGACTCCTGATACAGTGCCATCACTGACTCCTGATACAGTGCCATCACTGACTCCTGATACAGTGCCATCACCGACTCCTGATACAGTGCCATCACCGACTCCTGATACAGTGGCATCACTCACTCCTGATACAGTGCCATCACTGACTCCTGATACAGTGCCATCACCGACTCCTGATACAGTGCCATCACCGACTCCTGATACAGTGCTATCACTGACTCCTGATACAGTGCCATCACTGACTCCTGATAAAGTGCTATCACTGACTCCTGATACAGTGCCATCACCGACTCCTGATACAGTACCATCACTGACTCCTGATACAGTGCCATCACTGACTCCTGATAAAGTGCCATCACGGACTCCTGATACAGTGCCATCACTGACTCCTGATAAAGTGCTATCACTGACTCCTGATACAGTGCCATCACCAGCTCCTGATACAGTGCCATCACTGACTCCTGATACAGTGCCATCACTGACTCGTGATACAGTGCCATCACTGACTCCTGATACAGTGCCATCACTGACTCCTGATACAGTGCCATCGCCGGCTCATGATACAGTGCCATCGCCGACTCCTGATACAGTGCCATCGCTGACTCCTGATACAGTGCCATCACTGACTCCTGATACAGTGCGATCACTGACTCCTGATACAGTGCCATCACCGACTCCTGATACAGTGCCATCACCGACTCCTGATACAGTGCCATCACCGACTCCTGAAACAGTGGCATCACTCACTCCTGATACAGTGCCATCACTGACTCCTGATACAGTGCCATCACTGACTCATTATACAGTGCCATCGCTGACTCCTGATACAGTGCCATCGCCGGCTCCTGATACAGTGCCATCGCCGACTCCTGATACAGTGCCATCACTGACACCTGATACAGTGCCATCACTGACTCCTGATACAGTGCCATCACTGACTCCTGATAAAGTGCCATCACTGACTCCTGATGCAGTGCCATCACCGACTCCTGATGCAGTGCCATCGCCGACTCCTGATACAGTGCCATCGCCGACTCCTGATACAGTGCCATCACTGACACCTGATACAGTGCCATCACTGACTCCTGATACAGTGCCATCACTGAATCCTGATAAAGTGCCATCACTGACTCCTGATAAAGTGCCATCACCGACTCCTGATGCAGTGCCATCGCCGACTCCTGATACAGTGCCATCGCCGACTCCTGATACAGTGCCATCACTGACACCTGATACAGTGCCATCACTGACTCCTGATACAGTGCCATCACTGACTCCTGATAAAGTGCCATCACTGACTCCTGATACAGTTCCATCACCGACTCCTGATGCAGTGCCATCGCTGGCTCCTGATACAGTGCCATCGCCGGCTCCTGATACAGTGCCATCGCCGACTCCTGATACAGTGCCATCGCTGACTCCTGATACAGTGCCATCACTGACTCCTGATACATTGCCATCACTGGCTCCTGATACAGTGCCATCGCTGGCTCCTGATACAGTGCCATCGCCGGCTCCTGATACAGTGCCATCACTGACTCCTGATACAGTGCCATCACTGACTCCTGATACAGTGCCATCGCCGGCTTCTGATACAGTGCCATCGCCGGCTCCTGATACAGTGCCATCGCCGGCTCCTGATACAGTGCCATCGCCAACTCCTGATACAGTGCCATCACTGGCTCCTGATACAGTGCCATCACTTTCGCCTGATACAGTGCCATCACTGGCTCTTGATACAGTGCAATCATTTTCTCCTGACACAGTGCCATCACTTTCTCCTGATACATTGCCATCACTGGCTCCTGATACAGTGCCATCACTTTCTCCTGATACAGTGCCATCAGTGGCTCCTGATACAGTGCCATCACTTTCTCCTGATACAGTGCCATCACTGGCTCCTGATACAGTGCCATCGCTGGCTCCTGATACAGTGCCATCGCCGGATCCTGATACAGTGCCATCACTGACTCCTGATACAGTGCCATCACTGACTCCTGATACAGTGCCATCGCCGGCTTCTGATACAGTGCCATCGCCGGCTCCTGATACAGTGCCATCGCCGGCTCCTGATACAGTGCCATCGCCAACTCCTGATACAGTGCCATCACTGGCTCCTGATACAGTGCCATCACTTTCTCCTGATACAGTGCCATCACTGGCTCTTGATACAGTGCAATCATTTTCTCCTGACACAGTGCCATCACTTTCTCCTGATACATTGCCATCACTGGCTCCTGATACAGTGCCATCACTTTCTCCTGATACAGTGCCATCAGTGGCTCCTGATACAGTGCCATCACTTTCTCCTGATACAGTGCCATCACTGACTCCTGATAAAGTGCCATCACGGACTCCTGATACAGTGCCATCACTGACTACTGATACAGTGCCATCACGGACTACTGATACAGTGCCATCACCGGCTCCTGATACAGTGCCATCACCGGCTCCTGATACAGTGCCATCACTGACTCCTGATACAGTGCCATCACCTGCTCCTGATACAGTGCCATCACTGACTCCTGATACAGTGCCATCACTGACTCCTGATACAGTGCCATCACTGACTCCTGATACAGTGCCATCACTGACTCCTGATACAGTGACATCACTTGCTCCTGATACAGTGCCATCACCTGCTCCTGATACAGTACCATCACTGACTCCTGATACATTGCATTCACTGACTCCTGATGCAGTGCCATCACTGACTCCTGATACAGTGCCATCACCTGCTCCTTTTACAGTGCCATCACTGACTCCTGATACAGTGCCATCACTGACTCCTGATACAGTGCCATCACCGACTCCTGATACAGTGCCATCACCGACTCCTGATACAGTGCCATCGCCGGCTCCTGATACAGTGCCATCACTGACTCCTGATACAGTGCCATCACCGACTCCTGATAAAGTGCCATCACTGACTCCTGATACAGTGCCATCACCGACTCCTGATGCAGTGCCATCGCCGGCTCCTGATACAGTGCCATCGCCGGCTCCTGATACATTGCCATCGCCGACTCCTGATACAGTGCCATCGCTGACTCCTGATACAGTGCCATCACTGACTCCTGATACAGTGCCATCACTGGCTCCTGATACAGTGCCATCGCTGGCTCCTGATACAGTGCCATCGCCGGCTCCTGATACAGTGCCATCACTGACTCCTGATACAGTGCCATCACTGACTCCTGATACAGTGCCATCGCCGGCTCCTGATACAGTGCCATCGCCGGCTCCTGATACAGTGCCATCGCCGGCTCCTGATACAGTGCCATCGCCGGCTCCTGATACAGTGCCATCGCCAACTCCTGATACAGTGCCATCACCGACTCCTGATACAGTGCCATCACTGGCTCCTGATACAGTGCCATCACTTTCTCCTGATACAGTGCCATCACTGGCTCTTGATACAGTGCAATCATTTTCTCCTGATACAGTGCCATCACTTTCTCCTGATACATTGCCATCACTGGCTCCTGATACAGTGCCATCACTTTCTCCTGATACAGTGCCATCACGGACTACTGATACAGTGCCATCACTGACTCCTGATACAGTGCCATCACTGACTCCTGATCCAGTGCCATCACTGACTCCTGATACAGTGCCATCACTGACTCCTGATACAGTGCCATCACTGACTCCTGATACAGTGCCATCACTTGCTCCTGATACAGTGCCATCACCTGCTCCTGATACAGTACCATCACTGACTCCTGATACATTGCATTCACTGACTCCTGATACAGTGCCATCACTGACTCCTGATACAGTGCCATCACCTGCTCCTTTTACAGTGCCATCACTGACTCCTGATACAGTGCCATCACTGACTCCTGATACAGTGCCATCACCGACTCCTGATACAGTGCCATCACCGACTCCTGATACAGTGCCATCGCCGGCTCCTGATACAGTGCCATCACTGACTCCTGATACAGTGCCATCACCGACTCCTGATACAGTGCCATCACTGACTCCTGATACAGTGCCATCACTGACTGCTGATACAGTGCCATCACCGACTCCTGATACAGTGCCATCACTGACTCCTGATACAGTGCCATCGCCGGCTCCAGATACAGTGCCATCGCCGGCTCCTGATACAGTGCCATCGCCGACTCCTGATACAGTGCCATCGCTGACACCTGATACAGTGCCATCACTGACTCCTGATAAAGTGCCATCACTGACTCCTGATACAGTGCCATCACTGACTCCTGATACAGTGCCATCACTGGCTCCTGATACAGTGCAATCACTTTCTCCTGATACAGTGCCATCACTTTCTCCTGATACAGTGCCATCACTGGCTCCTGATACAGTGCCATCACTTTCTCCTGATACAGTGCCATCAGTGGCTCCTGATACAGTGCCATCACTTTCTCCTGATACAGTGCCATCACTGACTCCTGATAAAGTGCCATCACGGACTCCTGATACAGTGCCATCACTGACTACTGATACAGTGCCATCACGGACTACTGATACAGTGCCATCACCGGCTCCTGATACAGTGCCATCACCGGCTCCTGATACAGTGCCATCACAGGCACCTGATACAGTGCCATCACTGACTCCTAATACAGTGCCATCACTGACTCCTGATACAGTGCCATCACTGACTCCTGATACAGTGCCATCACTGACTCCTGATACAGTGCCATCACTGACTCCTGATACAGTGCCATCACCTGCTCCTGATACAGTGCCATCACTGACTCCTGATACAGTGCCATCACTGACTCCTGATACAGTGCCATCACTGACTCCTGATACAGTGCCATCACTGACTCCTGATACAGTGCCATCACTTGCTCCTGATACAGTGCCATCACCTGCTCCTGATACAGTACCATCACTGACTCCTGATACATTTCATTCACTGACTCCTGATACAGTGCCATCACTGACTCCTGATACAGTGCCATCACCTGCTCCTTTTACAGTGCCATCACTGACTCCTGATACAGTGCCATCACTGACTCCTGATACAGTGCCATCACCGACTCCTGATACAGTGCCATCACCGACTCCTGATACAGTGCCATCGCCGGCTCCTGATACAGTGCCATCACTGACTCCTGATACAGTGCCATCACCGACTCCTGATACAGTGCCATCACTGACTCCTGATACAGTGCCATCACTGACTGCTGATACAGTGCCATCACCGACTCCTGATACAGTGCCATCACTGACTCCTGATACAGTGCCATCGCCGGCTCCAGATACAGTGCCATCGCCGGCTCCTGATACAGTGCCATCTCCGACTCCTGATACAGTGCCATCGCTGACACCTGATACAGTGCCATCACTGACTCCTGATAAAGTGCCATCACTGACTCCTGATACAGTGCCATCACTGACTCCTGATACAGTGCCATCGCCGGCTCCTGATACAGTGCCATCGCCGACTCCTGATACAGTGCCATCACCGACTCCTGATGCAGTGCCATCACTGGCTCCTGATACAGTGCCATCACTTTCTCCTGATACAGTGCCATCACTGGCTCCTGATACAGTGCAATCACTTTCTCCTGATACAGTGCCATCACTTTCTCCTGATACAGTGCCATCACTGGCTCCTGATACAGTGCCATCACTTTCTCCTGATACAGTGCCATCAGTGGCTCCTGATACAGTGCCATGACTTTCTCCTGATACAGTGCCATCACTGACTCCTGATAAAGTGCCATCACGGACTCCTGATACAGTGCCATCACTGACTACTGATACAGTGCCATCACGGACTACTGATACAGTGCCATCACCGGCTCCTGATACAGTGCCATCACCGGCTCCTGATACAGTGCCATCACCGGCACCTGATACAGTGCCATCACTGACTCCTAATACAGTGCCATCACTGACTCCTGATACAGTGCCATCACTGACTCCTGATACAGTGCCATCACTGACTCCTGATACAGTGCCATCACTGACTCCTGATACAGTGCCAGCACTGACTCCTGATACAGTGCCATCACTGACTCCTGATACAGTGCCATCACTGACTCCTAATACAGTGCCATCACTGACTCCTGATACAGTGCCATCACTGACTCCTGATACAGTGCCATCACTTGCTCCTGATACAGTGCCATCACCTGCTCCTGATACAGTACCATCACTGACTCCTGATACATTGCCATCACTGACTCCTGATACAGTGCCATCACTGACTCCTCATACAGTGCCATCACCTGCTCCTTTTACAGTGCCATCACTGACTCCTGATACAGTGCCATCAATGACTCCTGATACAGTGCCATCACCGACTCCTGATACAGTGCCATCACCGACTCCTGATACAGTGCCATCGCCGGCTCCTGATACAGTGCCATCACTGACTCCTGATACAGTGCCATCACTGACTCCTGATAAAGTGCCATCACGGACTCCTGATACAGTGCCATCACCGGCTCCTGATACAGTACCATCACCGGCTCCTGATACAGTACCATCACCGGCTCCTGATACAGTGCCATCACCAGCTCCTGATACAGTGCCATCACTGACTCCTGATACAGTGCCATCACTGACTCGTGATACAGTGCCATCACTGACTCCTGATACAGTGCCATCACTGACTCCTGATACAGTGCCATCGCCGGCTCCTGATACAGTGCCATCGCCGACTCCTGATACAGTGCCATCGCTGACTCCTGATACAGTGCCATCACTGACTCCTGATACAGTGCCATCACTGACTCCTGATACAGTGCCATCACTGACTCCTGATACAGTGCCATCACTGACTCCTGATACAGTGCCATCACCGACTCCTGATACAGTGCCATCACCGACTCCTGATACAGTGGCATCACTCACTCCTGATAAAGTGCCATCACTGACTCCTGATACAGTTCCATCACCGACTCCTGATGCAGTGCCATCGCTGGCTCCTGATACAGTGCCATCGCCGGCTCCTGATACAGTGCCATCGCCGACTCCTGATACAGTGCCATCGCTGACTCCTGATACAGTGCCATCACTGACTCCTGATACAGTGCCATCACTGGCTCCTGATACAGTGCCATCGCTGGCTCCTGATACAGTGCCATCGCCGGATCCTGATACAGTGCCATCACTGACTCCTGATACAGTGCCATCACTGACTCCTGATACAGTGCCATCGCCGGCTTCTGATACAGTGCCATCGCCGGCTCCTGATACAGTGCCATCGCCGGCTCCTGATACAGTGCCATCGCCAACTCCTGATACAGTGCCATCACTGGCTCCTGATACAGTGCCATCACTTTCGCCTGATACAGTGCCATCACTGGCTCTTGATACAGTGCAATCATTTTCTCCTGACACAGTGCCATCACTTTCTCCTGATACATTGCCATCACTGGCTCCTGATACAGTGCCATCACTTTCTCCTGATACAGTGCCATCAGTGGCTCCTGATACAGTGCCATCACTTTCTCCTGATACAGTGCCATCACTGGCTCCTGATACAGTGCCATCGCTGGCTCCTGATACAGTGCCATCGCCGGATCCTGATACAGTGCCATCACTGACTCCTGATACAGTGCCATCACTGACTCCTGATACAGTGCCATCGCCGGCTTCTGATACAGTGCCATCGCCGGCTCCTGATACAGTGCCATCGCCGGCTCCTGATACAGTGCCATCGCC
Source organism: Heptranchias perlo (assembly GCF_035084215.1). Lineage (NCBI taxonomy): Eukaryota > Metazoa > Chordata > Chondrichthyes > Hexanchiformes > Hexanchidae > Heptranchias > Heptranchias perlo. Next base: position 4,382,738 of record NC_090350.1, on the reverse strand, counting down.
AACTCCTGATACAGTGCCATCACTGGCTCCTGATACAGTGCCATCACTTTCTCCTGATACAGTGCCATCACTGGCTCTTGATACAGTGCAATCATTTTCTCCTGACACAGTGCCATCACTTTCTCCTGATACATTGCCATCACTGGCTCCTGATACAGTGCCATCACTTTCTCCTGATACAGTGCCATCAGTGGCTCCTGATACAGTGCCATCACTTTCTCCTGATACAGTGCCATCACTGACTCCTGATAAAGTGCCATCACGGACTCCTGATACAGTGCCATCACTGACTACTGATACAGTGCCATCACGGACTACTGATACAGTGCCATCACCGGCTCCTGATACAGTGCCATCACCGGCTCCTGATACAGTGCCATCACTGACTCCTGATACAGTGCCATCACCTGCTCCTGATACAGTGCCATCACTGACTCCTGATACAGTGCCATCACTGACTCCTGATACAGTGCCATCACTGACTCCTGATACAGTGCCATCACTGACTCCTGATACAGTGACATCACTTGCTCCTGATACAGTGCCATCACCTGCTCCTGATACAGTACCATCACTGACTCCTGATACATTGCATTCACTGACTCCTGATGCAGTGCCATCACTGACTCCTGATACAGTGCCATCACCTGCTCCTTTTACAGTGCCATCACTGACTCCTGATACAGTGCCATCACTGACTCCTGATACAGTGCCATCACCGACTCCTGATACAGTGCCATCACCGACTCCTGATACAGTGCCATCGCCGGCTCCTGATACAGTGCCATCACTGACTCCTGATACAGTGCCATCACCGACTCCTGATAAAGTGCCATCACTGACTCCTGATACAGTGCCATCACCGACTCCTGATGCAGTGCCATCGCCGGCTCCTGATACAGTGCCATCGCCGGCTCCTGATACAGTGCCATCGCCGACTCCTGATACAGTGCCATCGCTGACTCCTGATACAGTGCCATCACTGACTCCTGATACAGTGCCATCACTGGCTCCTGATACAGTGCCATCGCTGGCTCCTGATACAGTGCCATCGCCGGCTCCTGATACAGTGCCATCACTGACTCCTGATACAGTGCCATCACTGACTCCTGATACAGTGCCATCGCCGGCTCCTGATACAGTGCCATCGCCGGCTCCTGATACAGTGCCATCGCCGGCTCCTGATACAGTGCCATCGCCGGCTCCTGATACAGTGCCATCGCCAACTCCTGATACAGTGCCATCACCGACTCCTGATACAGTGCCATCACTGGCTCCTGATACAGTGCCATCACTTTCTCCTGATACAGTGCCATCACTGGCTCTTGATACAGTGCAATCATTTTCTCCTGATACAGTGCCATCACTTTCTCCTGATACATTGCCATCACTGGCTCCTGATACAGTGCCATCACTTTCTCCTGATACAGTGCCATCACGGACTACTGATACAGTGCCATCACTGACTCCTGATACAGTGCCATCACTGACTCCTGATCCAGTGCCATCACTGACTCCTGATACAGTGCCATCACTGACTCCTGATACAGTGCCATCACTGACTCCTGATACAGTGCCATCACTTGCTCCTGATACAGTGCCATCACCTGCTCCTGATACAGTACCATCACTGACTCCTGATACATTGCATTCACTGACTCCTGATACAGTGCCATCACTGACTCCTGATACAGTGCCATCACCTGCTCCTTTTACAGTGCCATCACTGACTCCTGATACAGTGCCATCACTGACTCCTGATACAGTGCCATCACCGACTCCTGATACAGTGCCATCACCGACTCCTGATACAGTGCCATCGCCGGCTCCTGATACAGTGCCATCACTGACTCCTGATACAGTGCCATCACCGACTCCTGATACAGTGCCATCACTGACTCCTGATACAGTGCCATCACTGACTGCTGATACAGTGCCATCACCGACTCCTGATACAGTGCCATCACTGACTCCTGATACAGTGCCATCGCCGGCTCCAGATACAGTGCCATCGCCGGCTCCTGATACAGTGCCATCGCCGACTCCTGATACAGTGCCATCGCTGACACCTGATACAGTGCCATCACTGACTCCTGATAAAGTGCCATCACTGACTCCTGATACAGTGCCATCACTGACTCCTGATACAGTGCCATCACTGGCTCCTGATACAGTGCAATCACTTTCTCCTGATACAGTGCCATCACTTTCTCCTGATACAGTGCCATCACTGGCTCCTGATACAGTGCCATCACTTTCTCCTGATACAGTGCCATCAGTGGCTCCTGATACAGTGCCATCACTTTCTCCTGATACAGTGCCATCACTGACTCCTGATAAAGTGCCATCACGGACTCCTGATACAGTGCCATCACTGACTACTGATACAGTGCCATCACGGACTACTGATACAGTGCCATCACCGGCTCCTGATACAGTGCCATCACCGGCTCCTGATACAGTGCCATCACAGGCACCTGATACAGTGCCATCACTGACTCCTAATACAGTGCCATCACTGACTCCTGATACAGTGCCATCACTGACTCCTGATACAGTGCCATCACTGACTCCTGATACAGTGCCATCACTGACTCCTGATACAGTGCCATCACCTGCTCCTGATACAGTGCCATCACTGACTCCTGATACAGTGCCATCACTGACTCCTGATACAGTGCCATCACTGACTCCTGATACAGTGCCATCACTGACTCCTGATACAGTGCCATCACTTGCTCCTGATACAGTGCCATCACCTGCTCCTGATACAGTACCATCACTGACTCCTGATACATTTCATTCACTGACTCCTGATACAGTGCCATCACTGACTCCTGATACAGTGCCATCACCTGCTCCTTTTACAGTGCCATCACTGACTCCTGATACAGTGCCATCACTGACTCCTGATACAGTGCCATCACCGACTCCTGATACAGTGCCATCACCGACTCCTGATACAGTGCCATCGCCGGCTCCTGATACAGTGCCATCACTGACTCCTGATACAGTGCCATCACCGACTCCTGATACAGTGCCATCACTGACTCCTGATACAGTGCCATCACTGACTGCTGATACAGTGCCATCACCGACTCCTGATACAGTGCCATCACTGACTCCTGATACAGTGCCATCGCCGGCTCCAGATACAGTGCCATCGCCGGCTCCTGATACAGTGCCATCTCCGACTCCTGATACAGTGCCATCGCTGACACCTGATACAGTGCCATCACTGACTCCTGATAAAGTGCCATCACTGACTCCTGATACAGTGCCATCACTGACTCCTGATACAGTGCCATCGCCGGCTCCTGATACAGTGCCATCGCCGACTCCTGATACAGTGCCATCACCGACTCCTGATGCAGTGCCATCACTGGCTCCTGATACAGTGCCATCACTTTCTCCTGATACAGTGCCATCACTGGCTCCTGATACAGTGCAATCACTTTCTCCTGATACAGTGCCATCACTTTCTCCTGATACAGTGCCATCACTGGCTCCTGATACAGTGCCATCACTTTCTCCTGATACAGTGCCATCAGTGGCTCCTGATACAGTGCCATGACTTTCTCCTGATACAGTGCCATCACTGACTCCTGATAAAGTGCCATCACGGACTCCTGATACAGTGCCATCACTGACTACTGATACAGTGCCATCACGGACTACTGATACAGTGCCATCACCGGCTCCTGATACAGTGCCATCACCGGCTCCTGATACAGTGCCATCACCGGCACCTGATACAGTGCCATCACTGACTCCTAATACAGTGCCATCACTGACTCCTGATACAGTGCCATCACTGACTCCTGATACAGTGCCATCACTGACTCCTGATACAGTGCCATCACTGACTCCTGATACAGTGCCAGCACTGACTCCTGATACAGTGCCATCACTGACTCCTGATACAGTGCCATCACTGACTCCTAATACAGTGCCATCACTGACTCCTGATACAGTGCCATCACTGACTCCTGATACAGTGCCATCACTTGCTCCTGATACAGTGCCATCACCTGCTCCTGATACAGTACCATCACTGACTCCTGATACATTGCCATCACTGACTCCTGATACAGTGCCATCACTGACTCCTCATACAGTGCCATCACCTGCTCCTTTTACAGTGCCATCACTGACTCCTGATACAGTGCCATCAATGACTCCTGATACAGTGCCATCACCGACTCCTGATACAGTGCCATCACCGACTCCTGATACAGTGCCATCGCCGGCTCCTGATACAGTGCCATCACTGACTCCTGATACAGTGCCATCACTGACTCCTGATAAAGTGCCATCACGGACTCCTGATACAGTGCCATCACCGGCTCCTGATACAGTACCATCACCGGCTCCTGATACAGTACCATCACCGGCTCCTGATACAGTGCCATCACCAGCTCCTGATACAGTGCCATCACTGACTCCTGATACAGTGCCATCACTGACTCGTGATACAGTGCCATCACTGACTCCTGATACAGTGCCATCACTGACTCCTGATACAGTGCCATCGCCGGCTCCTGATACAGTGCCATCGCCGACTCCTGATACAGTGCCATCGCTGACTCCTGATACAGTGCCATCACTGACTCCTGATACAGTGCCATCACTGACTCCTGATACAGTGCCATCACTGACTCCTGATACAGTGCCATCACCGACTCCTGATACAGTGCCATCACCGACTCCTGATACAGTGGCATCACTCACTCCTGATACAGTGCCATCACTGACTCCTGATACAGTGCCATCACTGACTCATTATACAGTGCCATCGCTGACTCCTGATACAGTGCCATCGCCGGCTCCTGATACAGTGCCATCGCCGACTCCTGATACAGTGCCATCACTGACTCCTGATACAGTGCCATCACCAGCTCCTGATACAGTGCCATCACTGACTCCTGATACAGTGCCATCACTGACTCCTGATACAGTGCCATCACTGACTCCTGATACAGTGCCATCACTGACTCCTGATGCAGTGCCATCACCTGCTCCTGATACATTGCCATCACTGACTCCTGATACAGTGTCATCACTGACTCCTAATACAGTGCCATCACTGACTCCTGATGCAGTGCCATCACTGACTCCTGATACAGTGCCATCACTGACTCCTGATGCAGTGCCATCGCCGGCTCCTGATACAGTGCCATCGCCGACTCCTGATACAGTGCCATCACTGACTCCTGATACAGTGCCATCACTGACTCCTGATACAGTGCCATCACTGACTCCTGATACAGTGCCATCACTGACTCCTGATACAGTGCCATCACCGACTCCTGATACAGTGCCATCACCGACTCCTGATACAGTGGCATCACTCACTCCTGATACAGTGCCATCACTGACTCCTGATACGGTGCCATCACTGACTCCTTATACAGTGCCATCGCTGACTCCTGATACAGTGCCATCGCCGGCTCCTGATACAGTGCCATCGCCGACTCCTGATACAGTGCCATCACTGACTCCTGATACAGTGCCATCACTTACTCCTGATACAGTGCCATCACTGACTCCTGATACAGTGCCATCACTGACTCCTGATACAGTGCCATCACCGACTCCTGATACAGTGCCATCACTGACTCATTATACAGTGCCATCACTTACTCCTGATACAGTGCCATCACTGACTCCTGATACAGTGCCATCACTGACTCCTGATACAGTGCCATCACTGACTCCTGATACAGTGCCATCGCCGACTCCTGATACAGTGCCATCACTGACTCCTGATACAGTGCCATCACTTACTCCTGATACAGTGCCATCACTGACTCCTGATACAGTGCCATCACTGACTCCTGATACAGTGCCATCACTGACTCCTGATACAGTGCCATCACCGACTCCTGATACAGTGCCATCACTTACTCCTGATACAGTGCCATCACTGACTCCTGATACAGTGCCATCACTGACTCCTGATACAGTGCCATCACTGACTCCTGATACAGTGCCATCACCGACTCCTGATACAGTGGCATCACTCACTCCTGATACAGTGCCATCACTGACTCCTGATACGGTGCCATCACTGACTCCTTATACAGTGCCATCGCTGACTCCTGATACAGTGCCATCGCCGGCTCCTGATACAGTGCCATCGCCGACTCCTGATACAGTGCCATCACTGACTCCTGATACAGTGCCATCACTTACTCCTGATACAGTGCCATCACTGACTCCTGATACAGTGCCATCGCTGACTCCTGATACAGTGCCATCGCCGGCTCCTGATACAGTGCCATCGCCGACTCCTGATACAGTGCTATCACTGACTCCTGCTACAGTGCCATCACTGACTCCTGATAAATTGCTATCACTGACTCCTGATACAGTGCCATCACTGACTCCTGATACAGTGCCATCACGGACTCCTGATACAGTGCCATCACTGACTCCTGATACAATGCCATCGCCGGCTCCTGATACAGTGCCATCGCCGACTCCTGATACAGTGCCATCACTGACACCTGATACAGTGCCATCACTGACTCCTGATACAGTGCCATCACTGACTCCTGATACAGTGCCATCACTGACTCCTGATACAGTGCCATCACCGACTCCTGATGCAGTGCCATCGCCGACTCCTGATGCAGTGCCATCGCCGACTCCTGATACAGTGCCATCGCCGACTCCTGATACAGTGGCATCACTGACACCTGATACAGTGCCATCACTGACTCATGATACAGTGCCATCACTGACTCCTGATAAAGTGCCATCACTGACTCCTGATACAGTGCCATCACCTACTCCTGATGCAGTGCCATCGCCGGCTCCTGATACAGTGCCATCGCCGGCTCCTGATACAGTGCCATCGCCGACTCCTGATACAGTGCCATCGCTGACTCCTGATACAGTGCCATCGCCGGCTCCTGATACAGTGCCATCACTGACTCCTGATACAGTGCCATCACCGACTCCTGATACAGTGCCATCACGGACTCCTGATACAGTGCCATCACTGACTCCTGATACAGTGCCATCACGGACTACTGATACAGTGCCATCACCGGCTCCTGATACAGTGCCATCACCGGCTCCTGATACAGTGCCATCACTGACTCCTGATACAGTGCCATCACCAGCTCCTGATACAGTGCCATCACTGACTCCTGATACAGTGCCATCACTGACTCCTGATACAGTGCCATCACTGACTCCTGATACAGTGCCATCACCTGCTCCTGATACATTGCCATCACTGACTCCTGATACAGTGCCATCACTGACTCCTAATACAGTGCCATCACTGACTCCTGATACAGTGCCATCACTGACTCCTGATACAGTGCCATCGCCGGCTCCTGATACAGTGCCATCGCCGACTCCTGATACAGTGCCATCACTGACTCCTGATACAGTGCCATCACTGACTCCTGATACAGTGCCATCACTGACTCCTGATACAGTGCCATCACTGACTCCTGATACAGTGCCATCACCGACTCCTGATACAGTGCCATCACCGACTCCTGATACAGTGGCATCACTCACTCCTGATACAGTGCCATCACTGACTCCTGATACGGTGCCATCATTGACTCCTTATACAGTGCCATCGCTGACTCCTGATACAGTGCCATCGCCGGCTCCTGATACAGTGCCATCGCCGACTCCTGATACAGTGCCATCACTGACTCCTGATACAGTGCCATCACTTACTCCTGATACAGTGCCATCACTGACTCCTGATACAGTGCCATCACCGACTCCTGATACAGTGCCATCACCGACTCCTGATACAGTGCCATCACCGACTCCTGATACAGTGCCATCACGGACTCCTGATACAGTGCCATCACCGGCTCCTGATACAGTACCATCACCGGCTCCTGATACAGTGCCATCACCAGCTCCTGATACAGTGCCATCACTGACTCCTGATACAGTGCCATCACTGACTCGTGATACAGTGCCATCACTGACTCCTGATACAGTGCCATCACTGACTCCTGATACAGTGCCATCGCCGGCTCCTGATACAGTGCCATCGCCGACTCCTGATACAGTGCCATCGCTGACTCCTGATACAGTGCCATCACTGACTCCTGATACAGTGCCATCACTGACTCCTGATACAGTGCCATCACTGACTCCTGATACAGTGCCATCACCGACTCCTGATACAGTGCCATCACCGACTCCTGATACAGTGGCATCACTCACTCCTGATACAGTGCCATCACTGACTCCTGATACAGTGCCATCACCGACTCCTGATACAGTGCCATCACCGACTCCTGATACAGTGCTATCACTGACTCCTGATACAGTGCCATCACTGACTCCTGATAAAGTGCTATCACTGACTCCTGATACAGTGCCATCACCGACTCCTGATACAGTGCCATCACCGACTCCTGATACAGTGCCATCACTGACTCCTGATAAAGTGCCATCACGGACTCCTGATACAGTGCCATCACTGACTCCTGATAAAGTGCCATCACTGACTCATTATACAGTGCCATCGCTGACTCCTGATACAGTGCCATCGCCGGCTCCTGATACAGTGCCATCGCCGACTCCTGATACAGTGCCATCACTGACTCCTGATACAGTGCCATCGCCGGCTCCTGATACAGTGCCATCACTGACTCCTGATACAGTGCCATCACCGACTCCTGATACAGTGCCATCACGGACTCCTGATACAGTGCCATCACTGACTCCTGATACAGTGCCATCACGGACTACTGATACAGTGCCATCACCGGCTCCTGATACAGTGCCATCACCGGCTCCTGATACAGTGCCATCACTGACTCCTGATACAGTGCCATCACCAGCTCCTGATACAGCGCCATCACTGACTCCTGATACAGTGCCATCACTGACTCCTGATACAGTGCCATCACTGACTCCTGATACAGTGCCATCACTGACTCCTGATACAGTGCCATCACCTGCTCCTGATACATTGCCATCACTGACTCCTGATACAGTGCCATCACTGACTCCTAATACAGTGCCATCACTGACTCCTGATGCAGTGCCATCACTGACTCCTGATACAGTGCCATCACTGACTCCTGATACAGTGCCATCGCCGGCTCCTGATACAGTGCCATCGCCGACTCCTGATACAGTGCCATCACTGACTCCTGATACAGTGCCATCACTGACTCCTGATACAGTGCCATCACTGACTCCTGATACAGTGCCATCACTGACTCCTGATACAGTGCCATCACCGACTCCTGATACAGTGCCATCACCGACTCCTGATACAGTGGCATCACTCACTCCTGATACAGTGCCATCACTGACTCCTGATACGGTGCCATCACTGACTCCTTATACAGTGCCATCACTGACTCCTGATACAGTGCCATCACCAGCTCCTGATACAGTGCCATCACTGACTCCTGATACAGTGCCATCACTGACTCCTGATACAGTGCCATCACTGACTCCTGATACAGTGCCATCACTGACTCCTGATACAGTGCCATCACCTGCTCCTGATACATTGCCATCACTGACTCCTGATACAGTGCCATCACTGACTCCTAATACAGTGCCATCACTGACTCCTGATGCAGTGCCATCACTGACTCCTGATACAGTGCCATCACTGACTCCTGATACAGTGCCATCGCCGGCTCCTGATACAGTGCCATCGCCGACTCCTGATACAGTGCCATCACTGACTCCTGATACAGTGCCATCACTGACTCCTGATACAGTGCCATCACTGACTCCTGATACAGTGCCATCACTGACTCCTGATACAGTGCCATCACCGACTCCTGATACAGTGCCATCACCGACTCCTGATACAGTGGCATCACTCACTCCTGATACAGTGCCATCACTGACTCCTGATACGGTGCCATCACTGACTCCTTATACAGTGCCATCGCTGACTCCTGATACAGTGCCATCGCCGGCTCCTGATACAGTGCCATCGCCGACTCCTGATACAGTGCCATCACTGACTCCTGATACAGTGCCATCACTTACTCCTGATACAGTGCCATCACTGACTCCTGATACAGTGCCATCACTGACTCCTGATACAGTGCCATCACCGACTCCTGATACAGTGCCATCACCGACTCCTGATACAGTGCCATCACTGACTCCTGATAAAGTGCCATCACGGACTCCTGATACAGTGCCATCACCGGCTCCTGATACAGTGCCATCACCGGCTCCTGATACAGTACCATCACCGGCTCCTGATACAGTGCCATCACCAGCTCCTGATACAGTGCCATCACTGACTCCTGATACAGTGCCATCACTGACTCGTGATACAGTGCCATCACTGACTCCTGATACAGTGCCATCACTGACTCCTGATACAGTGCCATCGCCGGCTCCTGATACAGTGCCATCGCCGACTCCTGATACAGTGCCATCGCTGACTCCTGATACAGTGCCATCACTGACTCCTGATACAGTGCCATCACTGACTCCTGATACAGTGCCATCACTGACTCCTGATACAGTGCCATCACCGACTCCTGATACAGTGCCATCACCGACTCCTGATACAGTGGCATCACTCACTCCTGATACAGTGCCATCACTGACTCCTGATACAGTGCCATCACCGACTCCTGATACAGTGCCATCACCGACTCCTGATACAGTGCTATCACTGACTCCTGATACAGTGCCATCACTGACTCCTGATAAAGTGCTATCACTGACTCCTGATACAGTGCCATCACCGACTCCTGATACAGAACCATCACTGACTCCTGATACAGTGCCATCACTGACTCCTGATAAAGTGCCATCACGGACTCCTGATACAGTGCCATCACTGACTCCTGATAAAGTGCTATCACTGACTCCTGATACAGTGCCATCACCAGCTCCTGATACAGTGCCATCACTGACTCCTGATACAGTGCCATCACTGACTCGTGATACAGTGCCATCAATGACTCCTGATACAGTGCCATCACTGACTCCTGATACAGTGCCATCGCCGGCTCATGATACAGTGCCATCGCCGACTCCTGATACAGTGCCATCGCTGACTCCTGATACAGTGCCATCACTGACTCCTGATACAGTGCGATCACTGACTCCTGATACAGTGCCATCACCGACTCCTGATACAGTGCCATCACCGACTCCTGATACAGTGCCATCACCGACTCCTGAAACAGTGGCATCACTCACTCCTGATACAGTGCCATCACTGACTCCTGATACAGTGCCATCACTGACTCATTATACAGTGCCATCGCTGACTCCTGATACAGTGCCATCGCCGGCTCCTGATACAGTGCCATCGCCGACTCCTGATACAGTGCCATCACTGACTCCTTATACAGTGCCATCGCTGACTCCTGATACAGTGCCATCGCCGGCTCCTGATACAGTGCCATCGCCGACTCCTGATACAGTGCCATCACTGACTCCTGATACAGTGCCATCACTTACTCCTGATACAGTGCCATCACTGACTCCTGATACAGTGCCATCACTGACTCCTGATACAGTGCCATCACCGACTCCTGATACAGTGCCATCACCGACTCCTGATACAGTGCCATTACTGACTCCTGATAAAGTGCCATCACGGACTCCTGACACAGTGCCATCACCGGCTCCTGATACAGTGCCATCACCGGCTCCTGATACAGTACCATCACCGGCTCCTGATACAGTGCCATCACCAGCTCCTGATACAGTGCCATCACTGACTCCTGATACAGTGCCATCACTGACTCGTGATACAGTGCCATCACTGACTCCTGATACAGTGCCATCACTGACTCCTGATACAGTGCCATCGCCGGCTCCTGATACAGTGCCATCGCCGACTCCTGATACAGTGCCATCGCTGACTCCTGATACAGTGCCATCACTGACTCCTGATACAGTGCCATCACTGACTCCTGATACAGTGCCATCACTGACTCCTGATACAGTGCCATCACCGACTCCTGATACAGTGCCATCACCGACTCCTGATACAGTGGCATCACTCACTCCTGATACAGTGCCATCACTGACTCCTGATACAGTGCCATCACCGACTCCTGATACAGTGCCATCACCGACTCCTGATACAGTGCTATCACTGACTCCTGATACAGTGCCATCACTGACTCCTGATAAAGTGCTATCACTGACTCCTGATACAGTGCCATCACCGACTCCTGATACAGTACCATCACTGACTCCTGATACAGTGCCATCACTGACTCCTGATAAAGTGCCATCACGGACTCCTGATACAGTGCCATCACTGACTCCTGATAAAGTGCTATCACTGACTCCTGATACAGTGCCATCACCAGCTCCTGATACAGTGCCATCACTGACTCCTGATACAGTGCCATCACTGACTCGTGATACAGTGCCATCACTGACTCCTGATACAGTGCCATCACTGACTCCTGATACAGTGCCATCGCCGGCTCATGATACAGTGCCATCGCCGACTCCTGATACAGTGCCATCGCTGACTCCTGATACAGTGCCATCACTGACTCCTGATACAGTGCGATCACTGACTCCTGATACAGTGCCATCACCGACTCCTGATACAGTGCCATCACCGACTCCTGATACAGTGCCATCACCGACTCCTGAAACAGTGGCATCACTCACTCCTGATACAGTGCCATCACTGACTCCTGATACAGTGCCATCACTGACTCATTATACAGTGCCATCGCTGACTCCTGATACAGTGCCATCGCCGGCTCCTGATACAGTGCCATCGCCGACTCCTGATACAGTGCCATCACTGACACCTGATACAGTGCCATCACTGACTCCTGATACAGTGCCATCACTGACTCCTGATAAAGTGCCATCACTGACTCCTGATACAGTGCCATCACCGACTCCTGATGCAGTGCCATCACCGACTCCTGATGCAGTGCCATCGCCGACTCCTGATACAGTGCCATCGCCGAATCCTGATACAGTGCCATCACTGACACCTGATACAGTGCCATCACTGACTCCTGATACAGTGCCATCACTGAATCCTGATAAAGTGCCATCACTGACTCCTGATACAGTGCCATCACCGACTCCTGATGCAGTGCCATCGCCGACTCCTGATACAGTGCCATCGCCGACTCCTGATATAGTGCCATCACTGACACCTGATACAGTGCCATCACTGACTCCTGATACAGTGCCATCACTGACTCCTGATAAAGTGCCATCACTGACTCCTGATACAGTGCCATCACCGACTCCTGATACAGTGCCATCACCGACTCCTGATACAGTGCCATCACCGACTCCTGATACAGTGGCATCACTCACTCCTGATACAGTGCCATCACTGACTCCTGATACAGTGCCATCACCGACTCCTGATACAGTGCCATCACCGACTCCTGATACAGTGCTATCACTGACTCCTGATACAGTGCCATCACTGACTCCTGATAAAGTGCTATCACTGACTCCTGATACAGTGCCATCACCGACTCCTGATACAGTACCATCACTGACTCCTGATACAGTGCCATCACTGACTCCTGATAAAGTGCCATCACGGACTCCTGATACAGTGCCATCACTGACTCCTGATAAAGTGCTATCACTGACTCCTGATACAGTGCCATCACCAGCTCCTGATACAGTGCCATCACTGACTCCTGATACAGTGCCATCACTGACTCGTGATACAGTGCCATCACTGACTCCTGATACAGTGCCATCACTGACTCCTGATACAGTGCCATCGCCGGCTCATGATACAGTGCCATCGCCGACTCCTGATACAGTGCCATCGCTGACTCCTGATACAGTGCCATCACTGACTCCTGATACAGTGCGATCACTGACTCCTGATACAGTGCCATCACCGACTCCTGATACAGTGCCATCACCGACTCCTGATACAGTGCCATCACCGACTCCTGAAACAGTGGCATCACTCACTCCTGATACAGTGCCATCACTGACTCCTGATACAGTGCCATCACTGACTCATTATACAGTGCCATCGCTGACTCCTGATACAGTGCCATCGCCGGCTCCTGATACAGTGCCATCGCCGACTCCTGATACAGTGCCATCACTGACTCCTTATACAGTGCCATCGCTGACTCCTGATACAGTGCCATCGCCGGCTCCTGATACAGTGCCATCGCCGACTCCTGATACAGTGCCATCACTGACTCCTGATACAGTGCCATCACTTACTCCTGATACAGTGCCATCACTGACTCCTGATACAGTGCCATCACTGACTCCTGATACAGTGCCATCACCGACTCCTGATACAGTGCCATCACCGACTCCTGATACAGTGCCATCACTGACTCCTGATAAAGTGCCATCACGGACTCCTGATACAGTGCCATCACCGGCTCCTGATACAGTGCCATCACCGGCTCCTGATACAGTACCATCACCGGCTCCTGATACAGTGCCATCACCAGCTCCTGATACAGTGCCATCACTGACTCCTGATACAGTGCCATCACTGACTCGTGATACAGTGCCATCACTGACTCCTGATACAGTGCCATCACTGACTCCTGATACAGTGCCATCGCCGGCTCCTGATACAGTGCCATCGCCGACTCCTGATACAGTGCCATCGCTGACTCCTGATACAGTGCCATCACTGACTCCTGATACAGTGCCATCACTGACTCCTGATACAGTGCCATCACTGACTCCTGATACAGTGCCATCACCGACTCCTGATACAGTGCCATCACCGACTCCTGATACAGTGGCATCACTCACTCCTGATACAGTGCCATCACTGACTCCTGATACAGTGCCATCACCGACTCCTGATACAGTGCCATCACCGACTCCTGATACAGTGCTATCACTGACTCCTGATACAGTGCCATCACTGACTCCTGATAAAGTGCTATCACTGACTCCTGATACAGTGCCATCACCGACTCCTGATACAGTACCATCACTGACTCCTGATACAGTGCCATCACTGACTCCTGATAAAGTGCCATCACGGACTCCTGATACAGTGCCATCACTGACTCCTGATAAAGTGCTATCACTGACTCCTGATACAGTGCCATCACCAGCTCCTGATACAGTGCCATCACTGACTTCTGATACAGTGCCATCACTGACTCGTGATACAGTGCCATCACTGACTCCTGATACAGTGCCATCACTGACTCCTGATACAGTGCCATCGCCGGCTCATGATACAGTGCCATCGCCGACTCCTGATACAGTGCCATCGCTGACTCCTGATACAGTGCCATCACTGACTCCTGATACAGTGCGATCACTGACTCCTGATACAGTGCCATCACCGACTCCTGATACAGTGCCATCACCGACTCCTGATACAGTGCCATCACCGACTCCTGAAACAGTGGCATCACTCACTCCTGATACAGTGCCATCACTGACTCCTGATACAGTGCCATCACTGACTCATTATACAGTGCCATCGCTGACTCCTGATACAGTGCCATCGCCGGCTCCTGATACAGTGCCATCGCCGACTCCTGATACAGTGCCATCACTGACACCTGATACAGTGCCATCACTGACTCCTGATACAGTGCCATCACTGACTCCTGATAAAGTGCCATCACTGACTCCTGATACAGTGCCATCACCGACTCCTGATGCAGTGCCATCACCGACTCCTGATGCAGTGCCATCGCCGACTCCTGATACAGTGCCATCGCCGAATCCTGATACAGTGCCATCACTGACACCTGATACAGTGCCATCACTGACTCCTGATACAGTGCCATCACTGAATCCTGATAAAGTGCCATCACTGACTCCTGATACAGTGCCATCACCGACTCCTGATGCAGTGCCATCGCCGACTCCTGATACAGTGCCATCGCCGACTCCTGATACAGTGCCATCACTGACACCTGATACAGTGCCATCACTGACTCCTGATACAGTGCCATCACTGACTCCTGATAAAGTGCCATCACTGACTCCTGATACAGTGCCATCACCGACTCCTGATGCAGTGCCATCGCCGGCTCCTGATACAGTGCCATCGCCGGCTCCTGATACAGTGCCATCGCCGACTCCTGATACAGTGCCATCGCTGACTCCTGATACAGTGCCATCACTGACTCCTGATACAGTGCCATCACTGGCTCCTGATACAGTGCCATCGCTGGCTCCTGATACAGTGCCATCGCCGGCTCCTGATACAGTGCCATCACTGACTCCTGATACAGTGCCAACACTGACTCCTGATACAGTGCCATCGCCGGCTTCTGATACAGTGCCATCGCCGGCTCCTGATACAGTGCCATCGCCGGCTCCTGATACAGTGCCATCGCCAACTCCTGATACAGTGCCATCACTGGCTCCTGATACAGTGCCATCACTTTCTCCTGATACAGTGCCATCACTGGCTCTTGATACAGTGCAATCATTTTCTCCTGACACAGTGCCATCACTTTCTCCTGATACATTGCCATCACTGTCTCCTGATACAGTGCCATCACTTTCTCCTGATACAGTGCCATCAGTGGCTCCTGATACAGTGCCATCACTTTCTCCTGATACAGTGCCATCACTGGCTCCTGATACAGTGCCATCGCTGGCTCCTGATACAGTGCCATCGCCGGCTCCTGATACAGTGCCATCACTGACTCCTGATACAGTGCCATCACTGACTCCTGATACAGTGCCATCGCCGGCTTCTGATACAGTGCCATCGCCGGCTCCTGATACAGTGCCATCGCCGGCTCCTGATACAGTGCCATCGCCAACTCCTGATACAGTGCCATCACTGGCTCCTGATACAGTGCCATCACTTTCTCCTGATACAGTGCCATCACTGGCTCTTGATACAGTGCAATCATTTTCTCCTGACACAGTGCCATCACTTTCTCCTGATACATTGCCATCACTGGCTCCTGATACAGTGCCATCACTTTCTCCTGATACAGTGCCATCAGTGGCTCCTGATACAGTGCCATCACTTTCTCCTGATACAGTGCCATCACTGACTCCTGATAAAGTGCCATCACGGACTCCTGATACAGTGCCATCACTGACTACTGATACAGTGCCATCACGGACTACTGATACAGTGCCATCACCGGCTCCTGATACAGTGCCATCACCGGCTCCTGATACAGTGCCATCACTGACTCCTGATACAGTGCCATCACCTGCTCCTGATACAGTGCCATCAATGACTCCTGATACAGTGCCATCACTGACTCCTGATACAGTGCCATCACTGACTCCTGATACAGTGCCATCACTGACTCCTGATACAGTGACATCACTTGCTCCTGATACAGTGCCATCACCTGCTCCTGATACAGTACCATCACTGACTCCTGATACATTGCATTCACTGACTCCTGATACAGTGCCATCACTGACTCCTGATACAGTGCCATCACCTGCTCCTTTTACAGTGCCATCACTGACTCCTGATACAGTGCCATCACTGACTCCTGATACAGTGCCATCACCGACTCCTGATACAGTGCCATCACCGACTCCTGATACAGTGCCATCGCCGGCTCCTGATACAGTGCCATCACTGACTCCTGATACAGTGCCATCACCGACTCCTGATAAAGTGCCATCACTGACTCCTGATACAGTGCCATCACCGACTCCTGATGCAGTGCCATCGCCGGCTCCTGATACAGTGCCATCGCCGGCTCCTGATACAGTGCCATCGCCGACTCCTGATACAGTGCCATCGCTGACTCCTGATACAGTGCCATCACTGACTCCTGATACAGTGCCATCACTGGCTCCTGATACAGTGCCATCGCTGGCTCCTGATACAGTGCCATCGCCGGCTCCTGATACAGTGCCATCACTGACTCCTGATACAGTGCCATCACTGACTCCTGATACAGTGCCATCGCCGGCTCCTGATACAGTGCCATCGCCGGCTCCTGATACAGTGCCATCGCCGGCTCCTGATACAGTGCCATCGCCGGCTCCTGATACAGTGCCATCGCCAACTCCTGATACAGTGCCATCACCGACTCCTGATACAGTGCCATCACTGGCTCCTGATACAGTGCCATCACTTTCTCCTGATACAGTGCCATCACTGGCTCTTGATACAGTGCAATCATTTTCTCCTGATACAGTGCCATCACTTTCTCCTGATACATTGCCATCACTGGCTCCTGATACAGTGCCATCACTTTCTCCTGATACAGTGCCATCACGGACTACTGATACAGTGCCATCACTGACTCCTGATACAGTGCCATCACTGACTCCTGATCCAGTGCCATCACTGACTCCTGATACAGTGCCATCACTGACTCCTGATACAGTGCCATCACTGACTCCTGATACAGTGCCATCACTTGCTCCTGATACAGTGCCATCACCTGCTCCTGATACAGTACCATCACTGACTCCTGATACATTGCATTCACTGACTCCTGATACAGTGCCATCACTGACTCCTGATACAGTGCCATCACCTGCTCCTTTTACAGTGCCATCACTGACTCCTGATACAGTGCCATCACTGACTCCTGATACAGTGCCATCACCGACTCCTGATACAGTGCCATCACCGACTCCTGATACAGTGCCATCGCCGGCTCCTGATACAGTGCCATCACTGACTCCTGATACAGTGCCATCACCGACTCCTGATACAGTGCCATCACTGACTCCTGATACAGTGCCATCACTGACTGCTGATACAGTGCCATCACCGACTCCTGATACAGTGCCATCACTGACTCCTGATACAGTGCCATCGCCGGCTCCAGATACAGTGCCATCGCCGGCTCCTGATACAGTGCCATCGCCGACTCCTGATACAGTGCCATCGCTGACACCTGATACAGTGCCATCACTGACTCCTGATAAAGTGCCATCACTGACTCCTGATACAGTGCCATCACTGACTCCTGATACAGTGCCATCGCCGGCTCCTGATACAGTGCCATCGCCGACTCCTGATACAGTGCCATCACCGACTCCTGATACAGTGCCATCACTGGCTCCTGATACAGTGCCATCACTTTCTCCTGATACAGTGCCATCACTGGCTCCTGATACAGTGCAATCACTTTCTCCTGATACAGTGCCATCACTTTCTCCTGATACAGTGCCATCACTGGCTCCTGATACAGTGCCATCACTTTCTCCTGATACAGTGCCATCAGTGGCTCCTGATACAGTGCCATCACTTTCTCCTGATACAGTGCCATCACTGACTCCTGATAAAGTGCCATCACGGACTCCTGATACAGTGCCATCACTGACTACTGATACAGTGCCATCACGGACTACTGATACAGTGCCATCACCGGCTCCTGATACAGTGCCATCACCGGCTCCTGATACAGTGCCATCACAGGCACCTGATACAGTGCCATCACTGACTCCTAATACAGTGCCATCACTGACTCCTGATACAGTGCCATCACTGACTCCTGATACAGTGCCATCACTGACTCCTGACACAGTGCCATCACTGACTCCTGATACAGTGCCATCACCTGCTCCTGATACAGTGCCATCACTGACTCCTGATACAGTGCCATCACTGACTCCTGATACAGTGCCATCACTGACTCCTGATACAGTGCCATCACTGACTCCTGATACAGTGCCATCACTTGCTCCTGATACAGTGCCATCACCTGCTCCTGATACAGTACCATCACTGACTCCTGATACATTTCATTCACTGACTCCTGATACAGTGCCATCACTGACTCCTGATACAGTGCCATCACCTGCTCCTTTTACAGTGCCATCACTGACTCCTGATACAGTGCCATCACTGACTCCTGATACAGTGCCATCACCGACTCCTGATACAGTGCCATCACCGACTCCTGATACAGTGCCATCGCCGGCTCCTGATACAGTGCCATCACCGACTCCTGATACAGTGCCATCACTGACTC
Organism: Heptranchias perlo; assembly: GCF_035084215.1. Lineage (NCBI taxonomy): Eukaryota > Metazoa > Chordata > Chondrichthyes > Hexanchiformes > Hexanchidae > Heptranchias > Heptranchias perlo. The sequence continues at coordinate 4,362,861 of NC_090350.1, read as the reverse complement.
CTGATACAGTGCCATCACTGACTGCTGATACAGTGCCATCACCGACTCCTGATACAGTGCCATCACTGACTCCTGATACAGTGCCATCGCCGGCTCCAGATACAGTGCCATCGCCGGCTCCTGATACAGTGCCATCTCCGACTCCTGATACAGTGCCATCGCTGACACCTGATACAGTGCCATCACTGACTCCTGATAAAGTGCCATCACTGACTCCTGATACAGTGCCATCACTGACTCCTGATACAGTGCCATCGCCGGCTCCTGATACAGTGCCATCGCCGACTCCTGATACAGTGCCATCACCGACTCCTGATACAGTGCCATCACTGGCTCCTGATACAGTGCCATCACTTTCTCCTGATACAGTGCCATCACTGGCTCCTGATACAGTGCAATCACTTTCTCCTGATACAGTGCCATCACTTTCTCCTGATACAGTGCCATCACTGGCTCCTGATACAGTGCCATCACTTTCTCCTGATACAGTGCCATCAGTGGCTCCTGATACAGTGCCATGACTTTCTCCTGATACAGTGCCATCACTGACTCCTGATAAAGTGCCATCACGGACTCCTGATACAGTGCCATCACTGACTACTGATACAGTGCCATCACGGACTACTGATACAGTGCCATCACCGGCTCCTGATACAGTGCCATCACCGGCTCCTGATACAGTGCCATCACCGGCACCTGATACAGTGCCATCACTGACTCCTAATACAGTGCCATCACTGACTCCTGATACAGTGCCATCACTGACTCCTGATACAGTGCCATCACTGACTCCTGATACAGTGCCATCACTGACTCCTGATACAGTGCCAGCACTGACTCCTGATACAGTGCCATCACTGACTCCTGATACAGTGCCATCACTGACTCCTGATACAGTGCCATCACTGACTCCTGATACAGTGCCATCACTGACTCCTGATACAGTGCCATCACTGACTCCTGATACAGTGCCATCACTTGCTCCTGATACAGTGCCATCACCTGCTCCTGATACAGTACCATCACTGACTCCTGATACATTGCCATCACTGACTCCTGATACAGTGCCATCACTGACTCCTCATACAGTGCCATCACCTGCTCCTTTTACAGTGCCATCACTGACTCCTGATACAGTGCCATCAATGACTCCTGATACAGTGCCATCACCGACTCCTGATACAGTGCCATCACCGACTCCTGATACAGTGCCATCGCCGGCTCCTGATACAGTGCCATCACTGACTCCTGATACAGTGCCATCACTGACTCCTGATAAAGTGCCATCACGGACTCCTGATACAGTGCCATCACCGGCTCCTGATACAGTGCCATCACCGGCTCCTGATACAGTACCATCACCGGCTCCTGATACAGTGCCATCACCAGCTCCTGATACAGTGCCATCACTGACTCCTGATACAGTGCCATCACTGACTCGTGATACAGTGCCATCACTGACTCCTGATACAGTGCCATCACTGACTCCTGATACAGTGCCATCGCCGGCTCCTGATACAGTGCCATCGCCGACTCCTGATGCAGTGCCATCGCTGACTCCTGATACAGTGCCATCACTGACTCCTGATACAGTGCCATCACTGACTCCTGATACAGTGCCATCACTGACTCCTGATGCAGTGCCATCACCGACTCCTGATACAGTGCCATCACCGACTCCTGATACAGTGGCATCACTCACTCCTGATACAGTGCCATCACTGACTCCTGATACAGTGCCATCACTGACTCATTATACAGTGCCATCGCTGACTCCTGATACAGTGCCATCGCCGGCTCCTGATACAGTGCCATCGCCGACTCCTGATACAGTGCCATCACTGACTCCTGATACAGTGCCATCACTGACTGCTGATACAGTGCTATCACTGAGTCCTGATACAGTGCCATCACTGACTCCTGATACAGTGCCATCACCGACTCCTGATACAGTGCCATCACCGACTCCTGATACAGTGCTATCACTGACTCCTGATACAGCGCCATTACTGACTCCTGATAAAGTGCTATCACTGACTCCTGATACAGTGCCATCACCGACTCCTGATACAGTTCCATCACTGACTCCTGATACAGTGCCATCACTGACTCCTGATAAAGTGCCATCACGGACTCCTGATAAAGTGCCATCACTGACTCCTGATAAAGTGCTATCACTGACTCCTGATACAGTGCCATCACCAGCTCCTGATACAGTGCCATCACTGACTCCTGATACAGTGCCATCACTGACTCGTGATACAGTGCCATCACTGACTCCTGATACAGTGCCATCACTGACTCCTGATACAGAGCCATCGCCGGCTCCTGATACAGTGCCATCGCCGACTCCTGATACAGTGCCATCGCTGACTCCTGATACAGTGCCATCACTGACTCCTGATACAGTGCGATCACTGAATCCTGATACAGTGCCATCACTGACTCCTGATACAGTGCCATCACCGACTCCTGATACAGTGCCATCACCGACTCCTGATACAGTGGCATCACTCACTCCTGATACAGTGCCATCACTGACTCCTGATACAGTGCCATCACTGACTCATTATACAGTGCCATCGCTGACTCCTGATACAGTGCCATCGCCGACTCCTGATACAGTGCTATCACTGACTCCTGATACAGTGCCATTACTGACTCCTGATAAATTGCTATCACTGACTCCTGATACAGTGCCATCACTGACTCCTGATACAGTGCCATCACCGACTCCTGATACAGTGCCATCACTGACTCCTGATACAATGCCATCGCCGGCTCCTGATACAGTGCCATCGCCGGCTCCTGATACAGTGCCATCGCCGACTCCTGATACAGTGCCATCACTGACACCTGATACAGTGCCATCACTGACTCCTGATACAGTGCCATCACTGACTCCTGATAAAGTGCCATCACTGACTCCTGATACAGTGCCATCACTGACTCCTGATACAGTGCCATCACTGACTCCTGATACAGTGCCATCACCGACTCCTGATGCAGTGCCATCGCCGACTCCTGATGCAGTGCCATCGCCGGCTCCTGATACAGTGCCATCGCCGGCTCCTGATACAGTGCCATCGCCGACTCCTGATACAGTGCCATCGCTGACTCCTGATACAGTGCCATCACTGACTCCTGATACAGTGCCATCACTGGCTCCTGATACAGTGCCATCGCTGGCTCCTGATACAGTGCCATCGCCGGCTCCTGATACAGTGCCATCACTGACTCCTGATACAGTGCCATCACTGACTCCTGATACAGTGCCATTGCCGGCTCCTGATACAGTGCCATCGCCGGCTCCTGATACAGTGCCATCGCCGGCTCCTGATACAATGCCATCGCCGGCTCCTGATACAGTGCCATCGCCAACTCCTGATACAGTGCCATCACCGACTCCTGATACAGTGCCATCACTGGCTCCTGATACAGTGCCATCACTTTCTCCTGATACAGTGCCATCACTTTCTCCTGATACATTGCCATCACTGGCTCCTGATACAGTGCCATCACTTTCTCCTGATACAGTGCCATCAGTGGCTCCTGATACAGTGCCATCACTTTCTCCTGATACAGTGCCATCACGGACTCCTGATACAGTGCCAACACTGACTACTGATACAGTGCCATCACGGACTACTGATACAGTGCCATCACCGGCTCCTGATACAGTGCCATCACCGGCTCCTGATAAAGTGCCATCACGGACTCCTGATACAGTGCCATCACTGACTACTGATACAGTGCCATCACCGGCTCCTGATACAGTGCCATCACCGGCTCCTGATACAGTGCCATCACCGGCACCTGATACAGTGCCATCACTGACTCCTAATACAGTGCCATCACTGACTCCTGATACAGTGCCATCACTGACTCCTGATACAGTGCCATCACTGACTCCTGATACAGTGCCATCACTGACTCCTGATACAGTGCCATCACCTGCTCCTGATACAGTGCCATCACTGACTCCTGATACAGTGCCATCACTGACTCCTGATACAGTGCCATCACTGACTCCTGATACAGTGCCATCACTGACTCCTGATACAGTGCCATCACTTGCTCCTGATACAGTGCCATCACCTGCTCCTGATACAGTACCATCACTGACTCCTGATACATTGCATTCACTGACTCCTGATACAGTGCCATCACTGACTCCTGATACAGTGCCATCACCTGCTCCTTTTACAGTGCCATCACTGACTCCTGATACAGTGCCATCATTGACTCCTGATACAGTGCCATCACCGACTCCTGATACAGTGCCATCACCGACTCCTGATACAGTGCCATCGCCGGCTCCTGATACAGTGCCATCACTGACTGCTGATACAGTGCCATCACCGACTCCTGATACAGTGCCATCACTGACTCCTGATACAGTGCCATCGCCGGCTCCAGATACAGTGCCATCGCCGGCTCCTGATACAGTGCCATCGCCGACTCCTGATACAGTGCCATCGCTGACACCTGATACAGTGCCATCACTGACTCCTGATAAAGTGCCATCACTGACTCCTGATACAGTGCCATCACTGACTCCTGATACAGTGCCATCGCCGGCTCCTGATACAGTGCCATCGCCGACTCCTGATACATTGCCATCACCGACTCCTGATACAGTGCCATCACTGGCTCCTGATACAGTGCCATCACTTTCTCCTGATACAGTGCCATCACTGGCTCCTGATCCAGTGCAATCACTTTCTCCTGATACAGTGCCATCACTTTCTCCTGATACAGTGCCATCACTGGCTCCTGATACAGTGCCATCACTTTCTCCTGATGCAGTGCCATCACTGACTCCTGATACAGTGCCATCACTTTCTCGTGATACAGTGCCATCACTGACTCCTGATAAAGTGCCATCACGGACTCCTGATACAGTGCCATCACTGACTACTGATACAGTGCCATCACGGACTACTGATACAGTGCCATCACCGGCTCCTGATACAGTGCCATCACCGGCTCCTGATGCAGTGCCTTCACCGGCACCTGATACAGTGCCATCACTGACTCCTAATACAGTGCCATCACTGACTCCTGATACAGTGCCATCACTGACTCCTGATACAGTGCCATCACTGACTCCTGATACAGTGCCATCACTGACTCCTGATACAGTGCCATCACCTGCTCCTGATACATTGCCATCACTGACTCCTGATACAGTGCCATCACTGACTCCTGATACAGTGCCATCACTGACTCCTGATACAGTGCCATCACTGACTCCTGATACAGTGCCATCACTTGCTCCTGATACAGTGCCATCACCTGCTCCTGATACAGTACCATCACTGACTCCTGATACATTGCCATCACTGACTCCTGATACAGTGCCATCACTGACTCCTGATACAGTGCCATCACCTGCTCCTTTTACAGTGCCATCACTGACTCCTGATACAGTGCCATCACTGACTCCTGATACAGTGCCATCACCGACTCCTGATACAGTGCCATCACCGACTCCTGATACAGTGCCATCGCCGGCTCCTGATACAGTGCCATCACTGACTCCTGATACAGTGCCATCACCGACTCCTGATACAGTGCCATCACTGACTCCTGATACAGTGCCATCACTGACTGCTGATACAGTGCCATCACCGACTCCTGATACAGTGCCATCACTGACTCCTGATACAGTGCCATCGCCGGCTCCAGATACAGTGCCATCGCCGGCTCCTGATACAGTGCTATCGCCGACTCCTGATACAGTGCCATCGCTGACACCTGATACAGTGCCATCACTGACTCCTGATAAAGTGCCATCACTGACTCCTGATACAGTGCCATCACTGACTCCTGATACAGTGCCATCACTGACTCCTGATACAGTGCCATCCCTGACTCCTGATGCAGTGCCATCACCGACTCCTGATGCAGTGCCATCGCCGACTCCTGATGCAGTGCCATCGCCGGCTCCTGATACAGTGCCATCGCCGGCTCCTGATACAGTGCCATCGCCGGCTCCTGATACAGTGCCATCGCCGACTCCTGATACAGTGCCATCACCGGCTCCTGATCCAGTGCCAGCACTGACTCCTGATACAGTGGCAATACTGACTCCTGATACAGTGCCAATACTGACTCCTGATACAGTGCCATCACTGACTCCTGATACAGTGCCATCACTGGCACCTGATACAGTGCCAATACTGACTCCTGATACAGTGCCAATACAGGCTCATGATACAGTGCCAATACTGACTCCTGATACAGTGCCATCACTGACTCCTGATACAGTGCCATCACTGACTCCTGATACAGTGCCATCACTGACTCCTGATACAGTGCCATCACTGACTCCTGATACAGTGCCATCACTGACTCCTGATACAGTGCCATCACTGGCTCCTGATACAGTGCCATCACTGGCTCCTGATACAGTGCCATCACTGGCTCCTGATACAGTGACATCACTGACTCCTGATACAGTGACATCACCGACTCCTGATACAGTGCCATCACCGGCTCCTGATACATTGCCATCACCGGCTCCTGATACAGTGCCATCACTGACTCCTGATACAGTGCTATCACTGACTCCTGATACAGTGCCATCACTGACTCCTGATACAGTGCCATCACTAGCTCCTGATAGAGTGCCAATACTGACTCCTGATACAGTGCCATCACTGGCTCCTGATACAGTGCCAATACTGGCTCCTGATACAGTGCCATCACTGGCTCCTGATACAGTGCCAATACTGACTCCTGATACAGTGCCATCACTGACTCCCGATACAGTGCCATCACTGACTCCTGATACAGTGCCATCATTGACTCCTGATACAGTGCCATCACTGGCTCCTGATACAGTGCCATCACCGCCTCCTGATACAGTGCCATCACCGGCTCCTGATACAGTGCCATCACTGACTCCTGATACAGTGCCATCACCGGCTCCTGATACAGTGGCATCACCAGCTCCTGATACAGTGGCATCAATCACTCCTGATACAGTGCCATCACTGACTCCTGATACAGTGCCATCACTGACTCCTGATACAGTGCCATCACTGACTCCTGATACAGTGCCATTACTAGCTCCTAATAGAGTGCCAATGCAGACTCCTGATACAGTGCCATCACCGGCTCCTGATACAGTGCCATCACTGACTCCTGATACAGTGCTATCACTGGCTCCTGATACAGTGCCATCACAGGCTCCTGATACAGTGCCATCACTGGCTCCTGATACAGTGCCATCACTGACTCCTGATACAGTGCCATCACTGACTCCTGATACAGTGCCATCACTAGCTCCTGATAGAGTGCCAATACTGACTCCTGATACAGTGCCAATACTGAATCCTGATACAGTGCCATCACTGGCTCCTGATACAGTGCCAATACTGACTCGTGATACAGTGCCATCACTAGCTCCTGATAGAGTGCCAAT